>NC_073694.1:50138732-50438932 GCF_029784165.1 Wyeomyia smithii
TTCTGGAGTCATGCGAAAATTTGTGTTTCATTTGTATGGTAACCCACTTTCTAGAGGATGGAGGTTCTTCAAACCACCATAGAAATATTTCTCACCCCCAAAAACTTCCACATGCCAAATTCGTTCCATTTGCTTGATTAGTTTATGAGTTATGCAGAAATTTGTGTTTCATTTGTATGGGAGCCCCTCTTTCTAGGAAAGAGGGTGCTGTCAATCTACCACATAAATATTTCTTGCTCTCGTGTACCACCAAACGCCAAATTTGGTTCATATTGCTCAATTAAATCTCGAGTTCTACAGATTTTGTGTTTCGTTTGTATGGGAGCCCTCCTTTCCGGAGCAGGGAGGGTGTCAAACTACCACAGAAATTTTTCTTGCTTAATTAACGCTCATTAACGTGCCAAGTTTGGCTTCCTTTGCTCGAATAGTTCTCGAGTTATGCAAAAAAAATTATGTTTCATTTGTATGGTGGCCAGAGGAGGGAGGGGTCTCAAACTAACATGAGAACCATCCTCGGCCCCAAGAACTGCTACATTCAAATTTTCATGTCGAACGTTTCAGTAGTTTTTAAGTCTATATGGATCAGACAGACAGATAGATAGACAGATGTATAGATGTTCGTGTTTTTTACTTTTCCCTCGTCTTACGGTGAATATTATTTATGTAATGTTTTTATTTTTCCAAAAAAAAATATAAACTGTAAAAAATTTAAGATTTCTTTTTATTTCGGCTTTTTTATTTTTCATTTTTTTAGGTTGAAACAACTTTCAATGTTAAGCAAATATTGTGTAGTATTTGAAGTATAAAGTCAGATTTTGAAAAGTGGGGTTTCTGAGATATATTTTTTGATCTGGTATATTTTTCGGACATAAATATAACTGTCTACAACTTTGCCGAAGACATCGTACTAAATAAACGAACCGGTCCGTCTTAAATATTTTTTATTTAGAAAAAATTTGACTTTTTTATTTTCATTTCTCCATGATCCGTCAGCCATCAATATTTTGGCGACATTTTGTAGTTTTCATAAAACTTAAGATTTAATAAAATAAGCTTCTTGAGATAGGGTATCAGCTCTATTATCGTCAGAGGGTCAGTGAAGTCATAGAATTATGAAGAAGTCATTATGAAGAATCGTCATGCAAGAAATTAACGATCTTGGACATCTTTCACCCCCCTGACAATAATAGATGAACCTGACGATAAAAGAGGCGAAACCCTATATAATTTACATTTTTTTCGTTAAAAAAACTGTGTAATATTTTTTTGAAAGACAAAATTGTTAACTACAATTTTGTCGGAGATGTATCACCAATTCTGGCTATAAGAAAATTAGTCATAGATATTTTTAGCGAAATCTATATCAAGGATTATTGACAGGTCAAGGCTGCGCCTCAGTTATTTATTTACTGAAATAATTATGTCTAATAATATCGATCGGCAGAAGCAAAAAAATACCTAAATTCCATAAAAAAAACAAAATAACAATATTCAATAAACTGAACAAAAGTATATCATGACTGGACATATTTACTTTTGAGACGTCACACTCTACTTGCATGCTGAAGAGTGTGATGTCTCAAAGATAAAAAGGTCCACTCATGATATATTAAAAATCATAAATGTCCCAGTTTTAATATTTTTTTTTTTGATTGGCTGAAACTTTGCATAGAAGTTCCTATGGGCGAAAGATGTCATTTTGTGCTGTTGGTTTTATTTTCTGGAACACGACTCATTTTTGAGAAGCTATTTAAAAATGCTATTTCGGGAATGTATTGATGATTACAAATATGTTCAGAGGCAAAACGGTTTGTTTGATCGGAGTGACGTCTTCGGTGAAGTTGAAGAAAATGATTTTATCTTTTCCAAAAAAAATATACAAAAGAAAAATTAAAATAATTTATCAAAAAACGCTCATTCACTAAGGTCGCTTTTTTCGCGTTTTTTACGCGGGTTTTTTACGCTGGTTTTTTTACGCGGATTCCGGAATTTACGCTTTTTTTTTTCGCGGATTCCGGAATTTACGCGGTTTTTTACGCGGATTCCAAATTTCTGCGTTTTTTTACGCGGCACGTATCCCTCGCGTAATAAGCGATTTTAGTGTATTCTAAAAATTTGATTTTTCTAAACTTCAAAAGATTACCTAAACAATAAATACTGTCCGAGCATAGAGAAATCAACAAGAAAAAAAGTTATAATATTTTGAAAAAAATTTAAGTTTTTTTTCACAGGGTATATATTTCGGAAGGATGAAAATATTATCTACAACTTTGCCAAACATACTATGCCAACCGTTTAGACTGTAAAAATATTTTTAAATTGCCCATAAAGTGCTCTACTGGAGATTCTCACGCTCAACTCAACTAAGTCTCTGAAGAAGTTATTTTTGCTTGAAGCACCAAAATTCACAGAAATAGTTAAAAACTTTTTCCCCAGTTCGATTCAAACTCTAGGGCAACAAAAATATATCATGAGTGTACCTATTTACTTTCGAGACATCAAATTCTACAGTATGCAAGTAGAGTGTGATGTCTCAAAAGTAAATAGGTTCAGTCATGATATATATTTATTTCACTCATTAAATATTTATATTTTGTTTTTTTATCGAATTCTCGTGAATCAGTCTTCAACTGCCGTCTGAGCTTCGGTTATAAAATTTGCTGACCATAAAAATTTTATTGAATTTGAACTGGATTCATAAATTTTTTATTTTATTTCTAAGTTTTCTAAGGTAATAGTGAATGATTTTTTAAAACTTGATTTTAAACAATTGGTTCGTAATGCCTTGATCAATTACTGAAAATATTTAGCGCTTAACCCATTCACTTTTTTGGTTTGAAAATTTCGCATCAGTTTGTTTTTGTTATTTATTAGCACTTAGCAAATCTTATATCGTTTTGTCTTTTTTTTAGAGCTGGTGCTTTGTAAAGTTTTATAAAATTCTGTCTCAAAATATAACTCAGATTTTCGTATTAAAAAATGCTTGTGATTGATTGTCAAATTTTAAATAGTAAGCGTTTAGAGTACCCAATTTAAAATAAATGAAGGTTACCAATTGAAGCAATTATTTTTAATTATTCTTTAGGCATTTATATTTAATTCGAATTTACGACCGTGGCCTATACAAATTCAATGTTTTGTGAGTTGTGTTTTCAGACTCCGGTCAAATTTCAAAATTTCCGCTTAACGCTGTTTACCTCAGGTCATCAACATATTGGTATCAAATTGAATTTTTCCTGTTTTCAGAGCTCTGATATGATTTCCGAGTGTCTAGCTGCCAGTGTTATGAAGAAAATTTGAAATTATCCAGCCTCAATTTAAAACCATGCATAACATATCATTAGCTAATGATGTTTTGGCCTTCCTGATATATGATTTGGCTGTTTACGTTTGAATTTTAGTAATCATTCATCACCAACCAGTACCGTTCTAGTATTCTTGTTCTCAAGCATTTTTTTCTTTTTTATTTCAGAAAGATAAATATTCCGCTCCTATTTCTGGGCAGATTATTCTCAGCCTACAAATAGTTATTTTGACATTCTGTTAATGAACACTCTGATTCTGGTGACAATTTATCCTTTATGCTAATCAGTTGGAGGTGGGATTTCTTATTTTTTTTCGAGGTGAAAACGCACGAATTGGATAAATAGGTGGGACTACAAAGATCTGTTAAACATCTGAGAGCTTCGATATAGTCATTTTAATAATGGTAAACTCGTTCGTGAAAATTTTGCAATGCTGTGTCAGCCTGAATATATAATGATACCTAGTTCCTGCTTAGTACTTTTCCAACTCTCTCATCAAATGTTTTTTTCTTCCGCCTATAGGCTGCAGGGAGATATTTAGATTAATTAAATAGTTGAAATAAATTCATGCCTAATATTCCATATTTTTTTCTTTTAGTGAACTAAAGAGGATAGACTATTTCGATGAACGCAAAATCTGTATGACTGCAAGTGATTTTATTAGTGAATAATAGTGTAGATTGCACGACTAATGATACATCACTCCGATCATCAACCATCGATCGATTGCTGGCGGATCAGTGTGAACAGTGTTGCAACCTTCCAGTCTCCAGTGTTGTAGCACTGGAAAGTGAACTGTGTGACGTTGCATTCGATTAAATGCTTAACAACCTGCGTCGAATTTTGGAGCAGAAAGAGCCGTGAGCAAGAGAAAGGTGTGCTTTTGTTTTGTTTTGAACACGTGAAGAAGTGCGAACCTGAAAACGCAGTGCTGTGTGAGAGAGTAATAAAATTTTTCGAAGAGAGTGAGCGAAATTCCACTAGCAAACGATGGATTCGATGACTTCGCTCCGACGGTTGCAGCAGCCGCACAAGCTAACATCCATACAGATAAGCGCCGAAACAACGGTTTATACCAGCCTCGATTCGAGCCTCGCGCTGTTGCAGCGTCAAAAGCCCCCCTCGGCCGAGGAAGATAGTGCTAACAGTAACAGTCTCCCCCCTGCAGTGGAATTGTTGTTGTCTGCCGCAGCCGCAGCCAGTGCCGTCGCAAACGCTTCAACCGAACTTGATGTTGCAGCAGAAAAAGTTGTTAAACCAGATTTGGAGAAAGAAGAAAGAGCCAAAGAGAGCAGCAGGCTAAAGTTGCATATACAGCACGACCAGCAAGAGCCAAACGACGAGCTACAAGTGCTGGTGGATTCATCCAGATCATCTGGGGCTCAACTCGAAGGCAGTGCCGTTGCCCTTGCCAGCGATAGTTCGGTGGAGGCCGTTCACGAGAAACCATCGTTACTTGTGCCTGTGGACGACGATCAGGAGTCGCACGTCGTACGTATTCAGATCGTTCAAAAAGAGGACAACAACAACAACAACCGCAACGACAGTCCCGTTAATTTTATGACGACTTCCTTCGGGACTGCAGTGATTAATGTTACAAACAACAGCAGTGCAGTCGTGGTGAACAATCCGTGTAAGTCGAAAGTGTCAATCGTATCGTTCGGACCACCACCCGATCAGGAAGGGTCCCTCAGTCCAACACCACCACCGTCAACCGAGATGGTCCAGAAGCAAACAAGTGCGAGTCCCCCGGCAGGCACTCCAATGGCCAAAGTCGGGGACCTGGACGTTAATAGCGCCACCTATCTGTACTACATGATGTCATCGGGTCAGTGTAGCCCCAGTGACACCCTGGATAGTGGAACGTGTAGTGATATCGAGGTCACACCACCTCCTTTGCCGAAAAAAATGTCCAAATCACCGCAGCCGCAGAAACCACAGCACGCGACCACAACTTTGACGGTGATAAACGGACGCTCTCCAACGCCGGTGGCCGATAAGCCTAATCAGGGTGACGGCGGCTGTGGCGGATATCGACATCAGCGGGTCGGCTCGAACAGCTACACCACCAGTGATAGTGACGAATCCGAATCCAGTCTGAGCTGTGATTCGCTTAATTTTGCCAAACTGTGCGGTAACGTGGGTGCGCTTAAACTCGGTGACAGTTCGAATCCTCGTTCGCCGGAACCGTGCACCAATCTTAGCGACAGTGAAAATGATAATGGGAATAACCCGCTAGGGTCCACTCTGAAGAAGCACAACATTGTCTCGATTCTGCCGGATTCGCTACTAAAAGACATTCGCGAACGTTCGATTGTCGCCGCGAGTGGAAACGCGCGTTCGTTTTCGCCGCCGCCGCGTGACGAAATCGTGACCACAACTCGTACCATTCTTATGGAGAAGATTAACAGCCTGAATAGTGTCCACGCGGGGGGGGCTGGCAGTGCTACTAGTGTGTGCTCATCGTCACCAGTGATGCCGGGACGTGGTGACGCCGGTAGCAACAACCGATCGCTTAGCTTTGAAAATGACAAGTTTTATAAGTTTCACATCAATGAACATTCGAATCTGCCTCCGGAACGGAGCAGCATCAACGGCCACGGCAATAGTTGCTCTTCGTCGGTTATCGACGATGATGAGAGCTTTGCCGGGTTTAAGGATCTAACCAGCGGCACGTCTACGATTCGCAGCAACAAGGGAACGGTGCGCGGGGTCAAGAACCGTGTGCGCAACGGAATCGCGACGTTCTTGCAGATGCAGCAGGCGAACATAAAGGTAGGTGAAGCGACAAAGAGTTGATTTATTTTGGGGGTTTCGATAACATTAAGCAAGGGAGATTTACGACACAGTTTCTTATCACAACAAATGCCGAGTTTGAACGATGAGTCAGTAGCTGGGCGAAATTTTCTTTCTTCCTACGTTAATTTTGCTAAGCAGCCAACCAATCTTATCAATTGTGATAAAATAATTTGCACGTCAGTAGGTATCGCTATTTTTGCTAACAATATATGGGTTTACTTTATCGCCTCGCATTGAGTGTTTAATTTCCGTTTTTGTTGTCCAGTCAACTTTTGCGGTCCACGATGGAAAAATGACCTTTGATTGTCTGGAGTTGCATGAACGGGTTGCGAATTTTGGTTGTAATTGTGATTTTTCAATTAAGAAGCTTCTCTTAGGTTATTTTAAATTGGATTTTGAACTGGAAAAGACTGATTAGAAATGATTTTTTAACAAGCTTGCAAAAATTAAAAGTTATCTATTTGTGATAAATTAACCGTGAAAAAGTTTTTAAATACTTTTTCTGCGGACAAATTATGTATGGAAAACCGTGTTCAATCACAACGTTCGAAGCAAACTGGCTTTCGAAATTGTTGGTTTATAACTCATGGGATAAAATTCGTGGGTCGGAAATTATGTGTGAGACTAGTATCAAAAATCTTAGGATCATTTAAAAAAAATATAATCTACAGCAGTGTAACGTGCTATTTCTGGCGTGTAACTACACCTCTGCTAACAATAATGAGGTGAGTTCTATAAAAATGAACATGTAACGTTGGGAAGCAGAAATTACAGAAGCAAATAACTTTGATACTGGTTAAGGAATTAATTCATTGATGTGTTGACGGATTTGTTAGATACCCAGTATTTATGGACAATATGTTTTGAAAGAATAGTATCATATGGCATGTTTCAAGGTCGTGTAAGTACTTCATCAATATTTATTTGTTCATTTATCCTGAAAAAATCGAACTTTTTATAGAACAAAATTCAATTTATGTCCTCATACTATATGTCCTTTCGAATCATGTAACGATTTTCCGCTAGCATTCTGCAATTTTTTCTATTTTATAGCACAATGTGTTAGGACTTTATCTCCAAATTTTAAAATTTTTTCCTCGATCTATCAGCTGTGGAGTCGCTTGTTACTTTATTTTTTTCAATCAAATAATGACGATTTTAGTTTTAAATTAAACAAGGTGAACTTTTTATCGAAAGTTGCTATGAAAAATTTCGAAACATTTGAAATTCTTCGTTTACTTACAGACTCATAAATTGACAAATAAACTTTCCCGTTTTTTTTTTTAAATGTTTAGGCCGCTACAAATTTTATTTTCATTTTATGTCACTCCCCCTCTTTCTTCAAAAATCTTGGAAATTGGAAGGGAAAATAAATAGTTCAGGCTGTTTTGTTAATATTATTGGTTTTTCGTTATGCTAAATTCAGCATTTCTTCAATTCGCCGTCTTTGAAGATTTTTGATCTTGCGAAGAGTCATCAACATCCGAATTGTTGACTTTGAAGCGATGGAACCAATCACGTCACGTTGTATGTCTCAGCTTGGTTTCAGATATGTCAAAATCGACCATTAAAAGAGTCATTAAAATTGCGAATGCCGGTTGGTTTGAACCATTGAAAAAACTTTGAGCTACATTCTTTCATAGTTTTGAGAAGGAATTTCTCATTATATGAACCCGAGAGAAACGAAAGTCGGCTAGGTCGTTGCTTAGAGATATTTATAAAACAAAAATTTATACCAGCTTTTGAACATTTGAAGTCATTTGAAGACACAGAATAATTGGAAATTGAAAATTATCATCTCCAAGTGCTGCAAGGTTACAGAAGAGAAAAAATCCAATAATGGATATTTATCTTAATTTATTAACTTCAATTGTAGCATTTTCCTCATCAATTTGTTCAAGATGCCCTTCTTCAAGTTCTTCAGGTCATCGTGACAACTCGGTGGTATGTAAAATATTGATGATTGTATCGAGGAGGAAAACAAAGAATTTTTATCTAGTAATCGTTAAAAAGTGAACACAAATATATCTAACTACTTGTTGAGCGCTGGCGTAGGAGCAATTGATAACATAATCATACTGTACCAAAATCCATTACTGTGCCCTCTCGCCACCTCGGTGGAAAAAACGTCTCAATTGCAACAGGAACCAATTAAAACTGTTTAATTCTTATCTATCTCAGCCCATATATTCATCTCATACAACGTGAAAGCATGATTGAAAAAAGTAAAAAAGGCATATTTTTCAACTACACCAATCTACTAATCCATGGAGTGCATTCTTCTTAGTTCCCTTTGGATTTCTCATAAAGTAGAATCCTCAAAAACTCACTTAAAAGCTCTAAATTTGATATTTTGATCGGGCATCTGCACTTTTAAATTCATTTATTTCAATAACCTTTCTCAGCAAACAAAATCCGCAAACCGCAGCAAACAACGGTACTCATCCAGCAGCCAACCCAAGTTTTTTGTCATTAGAGGACCACTTTTTATTTCAATCACTAAACAAAATCACTCACAACACTAAGAAAACTTTAATCTTTCAAATGTTCACCTCTTATTTCCAAATACAAACTTTAATTAGCAAAAATGTATGAGATGAATATTTACAAATTCTAAATTTCAACTGAATGTATTTTCATCAATTTTCACTGCGTTGAAAAAAATCTAAAAGTTGTCAAATCAGTTTCTGTTAATACGAAAAGATCATACTGAATATGTTGAATTATTCCGACATAATTGACAGAAATCGACAGCACTGCAATGGTTACCTGGGTTACCAATTTTTCACGTAAACAACTACATCGGATACCTAGGTAACTTACTATGATGGTTTGCGGCTACGTTTATTTATGAAAGTGTGATTCATTCATGATTAACAGTGTGATGAATATGGGGGCGTCGTGAGATGAATAGTTGAGCAGTGATGTATGTTTTGAGATGAATATGGAAGCGTTGTTTAAAATGATTTGTTTTACGAAATCCAGGATAAATCAAGCTAAGTTTACTTAATTTCCAATACTGGGCGATTCCATAAAAGCATGTGAGCGTTTATTTGTTTAATGATTTCGGAAAAAATTGATGTTTGATCCGTTCATTCTTCGTGAATATCGGCTTAATGAGATGAATAATGGATCAATTGCCCTATTCCAATTCAATCTTCGCTATCAACATTTAAACTACATCTTTTTCACAACCGTTTCAGTGAAAGAATCTAACGAGCATTATTTTGGTACTTATTAAATCACCCTTGTAAGATATGCAACATGCTATGTGACGTTACGTTGTTCTCAATAAACTATACATCTCTAGTGTATTATTGAAAATCATCAGAGATTTATTTGCAAATTGAAAATGCATTATTCTGATATGAATAGTCAACCATATGCCAGATATTACTAATTGCAAAACCCTAAAGCCCCCATTACATAAATAATAAAACTAATTTATAATATATTCTCTTAAAATTTGATATCAATGCAATATATAAAACATATCATGACAGTCATACAATGAATTGCACTTATCCCTTTCCGACCGAGCCCACACAATTGTGTAGGTAAAAAATGACGGATAACGAAACCTAAATGGAAGCAATTCCTATATAAAAACACTTGCTTGCTCAGGTCTTTTATTTTTCGCAGCAGCAGCGATGTTGACACTAGCGTTGTGAGCAATAAAACATTGAATAGGACGTTCAAAAAGCGAGAGTGAAGGTTTTGTTGCATGTGATACATGACCTTCTAGGATGGCAATAAATTTGTTCGCTTCTTTTAGTACCGTGCAATTTTTTATTATAGCTTTACTTTTTCTTGAAGTAAAACACTTTCTGAACAGCGCAAGAATCACATTCCATAGAATTGTTCCCCTTTTTACCACTTGAAATTTTAGAACATTTATGCATATATTTTTAAGCTTACTTTCAGAAGTGAATGTGACCGCCGTTCATTCACTGATTTGTCTATAAGCCCATGCAACACGTCGAAGTTCAGTTTTATCACAGGGGACTTGCCTCCTGTCAAATAGTCCCTTTTATAATAAAACTGGCTAGAGAAAAGTACAAAAATTCATGGAGTTGTAATTATAATGTGATATTGGCAGAAGGAACGCTGTTTCAATATAATCGGCGTTCAACCAAACCGAACCAAGCGTCAAAAACATTTTTTTTAATAGGAGGGATGTTTTGTGATGAATTAGTTATTTACTAATATTTATTCAGAATTTTTATTGTGTGTTCTGCCACAAACGGTGACATATCAACACTATTAGGGTAACTGCTCCTATATTCATCTCAGTACCTATATTCATCTCATCACGCCTTTTTGATCAATTTATCGTCAAACTTAACCATATTTTCAACGTTAAACTTTCAGCCACTTGAGAAAATCGAGAAGCAAATAGATTTACTATCAAAAATTTGTAGAAATTTGACGGTAAATTGAACAAATGAGAGAAACAAGATGAATATAGGTGCACCAAGCTGTTGAGATGAATAATGGAGCGATTACCCTACATATATTTTAAGCTTTATTTCATTGGAAGATTGTGATTGCTTCCGCAGTTAAGTGAATATAATTGTAGGAAAATTGTAAACCTACTTGTCAAGAAAAAAAAAGAAATTTAAAATTAAACCTAAATCTAATCTTATACCTATGTTACTGAATATAAAGTGAGCCAATCGTTGTAATTGAGGATTGCAACGATTTTTGTCGGAACTTAGGCCGATACAAATTTCTTTTTCATTTTATTAGCCCTAAATATTCAACTTGGTCAGACCAATTTAAGATTGCACCGTTCATCTTAACAACATGATTATTGGTGGGTTTGAGAAAAGAAACTCTTGGTTAATGAGGAAAAATAATTAATTGTGTTTTTAATGCATTAGAAGAAGTCTTCCATTTCTGCAAATAAGGAGAAAATCTAGACTTTTCTGCAGCCTACTGCATATGACACGAAGGCTTTTTCTTTTTACGGAAATGGTTGTATCGTCACAAAACAGAGATTTCTTACATCCTGGTGGTAAATCAGGAAGATCAGAAGTAAAAATATTATATAAGACTGGGCCTAAGATACTTCCTTGAGGTACAACAGCTCTAACAGGCAATCAGATTTACTACTCAGATAGTTAACCTGAAGAGTGCGGTCAGTCAACTAACTTTGTATTTTTGTGATGTAAAGAGGAAAACGGAAATTGGACATTTTAGCTATCAAACCTTTATGCCGAACACTGTCGAATGCTTTTTCTATGTCTAGAAGAGCAGATCCAGTGGAATAACCTTCAGATTTATTAGTGCGAATCATATTAGTTACTAATAGTTTGTTAAAAATTCTCACCAAGAAATTTAAAGAGCTTTCGGTAAGTCTTTTGGGGAGGAAATAAAAAATCCCATCATCTCCTGGTGCTTTCATGTTTTTAAAGTTCTTGATAATAGTTCGTATTTCATTCAAGTTTGTTTCTAGTACCTCTTCAGGAAGAAATTCTTGAGTGGTGATCTGATCATACTTCTGTGATACTTCATTTTCAATAGGACTCATTAAGTTCAAATTGAAATTATGAACACTCTCGAACTGCAGAGCAAGTTTTTGAGCTTTTTGTTCATTCGTAAGAAATATGTGGTCACCATCTTTGAGGACTGGAATGGGCTTTGAAGGATTCTTAAGAACCATTGGAAGCTTCCAGAAAGATTTGGAATATGGTTTTAGTTGTTCAACTTCTCTCATGAAATTTTCATATCGCAAGAAGCGTCAAAAACATTATTTAGAATAATTGGCGTTAAAAGTTCAACCAGCCCGTATGCATTCTGCAAGTTGTTACAAAAATTTTTTGTTATTCAATTCAAATGATTTCGTTTTTATAAAAGATATTTTTTTTTATAAATAGATTACACAGTGCAACAATTTTTTTGTCTTGGCTTCTATGAATAAGTTTTTGATGAAGTTTGATACAAAAATAAATTTCCCTTAGTATGGACCCACTCAACCCTAAAGTCGAACAGTGGCGCCATTTTGAATTTTTGAAAAATCGAAAATTTTCAATATTTCTTCTACGCCATTTTGTTTTAAAGCCGAATATCAAAACTCTAAGAGTTTGTCCACATATTAGCATCTTCTAACTCATTTTTTAAAGAAAAAAAGGACAAAAACTGAGCTCAAAACGGTGATTCTACGAAAATGCTTTTGACATGGTTTTAGTTTATTCACAAAGCAAAATAATGTCGAGTATGTAGAGCATTAAAGGCAGTGCGCTAATATCCAAAAGTGGTAGTCAAATTATGTCTTATATTGAGTAAAAAAGTCACGAAAATCGATTGGTGCAATGTGTTCAAACTCCGGGAAATTTGTGTTTGCGTCAAAATACATCGAAAAATCATGCAGAGAAGCCAAGATAGGAGAAAAAAAAATTTTTTTTGTACTGTGTTATTAATTTTCGTATCCATTGGTGGTAATAACTCAATATTAAAAATAAATAAATGGCACTCAGTTTGGTGTGGTCGCACGCTGACCATATACACCATGCCATCAGTTTGAAATCGCTCCACTGAGTCCTATTTCAACATCCGGTATGAATATTGCAGCACCACAAAAAGCTTAGTATCACCTGAAATGGGCAGATTTATGTTACTCTATCGCTTGATTCTGACAACCAAGAGAGTTGCGATCTTCAGTACAGTTGTTCAGGAGGTCAAGGGCTTGTGTTCGACGTTAACTAGTTTATGTCGTGAATCTGGCTACTTGGAAAGTTGCCGTCTTCAGTAAAGATGTTTAGAAGGTCAAAACCTACCGGTTGGCCAATAGTTTAATACAGTGTCATGCTTGTGTGCCCGAAGTATTTAGTATTTTCTTCTCCGAACGCCATTTTGAAATTCAATATGGTGGCTTCCAGTGTCTAGGAAACAGTCTAATCTGACCACATTCCACCCAATATGGATATTTCCGTAATAGGGATGATGTTCAGAGGTCAAATGTCGACCTAACATGTCATTTTGTAATCGAAAGTTGCATTGCAACTACCGGTTTTCGGAAAAGCTGCCGAGAATGGTTGAATAGCAAGAACAACAGAAGCTGCGTCCACAATGGCGCCACGTCGCGGTGGAATTTCTTACTGAATTGTTTACCCTAAACTTCTGAACAAGTTTGCTGAAGACCGCAACATTCTAGAAGGTCGGAGTCATGAGAAAAATTAAGATTGAGGAGTTTAGCACTAATTAGCACCACCTAGTGGTGAAATTTCGCACTGGACTGTCCACCGCCTAGAGGCCTTTGACCTTCAGAACAAGTTTGCTGAGCACTGTGATGCTAAATTTTTCGGGAGTGCTGCAATACTCAAGGAAGCGATTCCAAACTTATCGCGGGTAGTGTAACTCTTTCCTCTTGATGAAATAGAAGTCCTACTTATAACGAAACTGACCAGTGTCTTTTCCAGGGAATCATAATTGGTGTCATTCCGACCGAATTTATAAGAGGCTAGCTTTGTACGCTGAACGAAAAACGGTACAACTTTATATCCCCTGAGGAAGGCCAAGTTCAAAGGCCGAAACGTCGGACATAAAACCTAGTAGCGTTTTGATACACCCCTAAGACTGAAAAAGCCGTATTTCCCTTGAAATTTCATGTTACAGTCGTCTTTAAAATTGAATAAGAGGCTTATGTTTATAAAATATCTAGTTTACAATCATAGTTTGTAAGGGTACAGGTTTATGAAGGGGCCAAAATATAGAGGGTTTATCTCATGAGGTGTCCAGTTTATAAAGGGCCATGTTCATGATGACACTGGTATATGACCTGACAAACTTAGAAAGGCCATGTTAATGAAGGTGCCGCGTTCATAAGAGGCTATGTTTAAATCAAGGAAATGTTAATGTGATGAAAATCTCAATATGTAAAGTTCTTAAGAAATCTGACCTTAAAGGAGGCCAAGTTTGAAAAGGGTTGATATTACGATGCTGAATGTTCGATAAATAAAGTTAACGATGAGTTGAATTTTGAAAGGCATGATCTACGTTTATAAAAGAAGTATATGGAGGCACCAGTGAGTAAAGAGACCAGCTTTCGAAAGGCTTAGTGTCCAGTTTGTCAGGGACCAAGTTTATAAAGAAGCCTAGTTTAAACGTATATGAGGGGACGAACTTAAAAGGCCAAGTTTATAAGGAGCCATGTTTAGGATGGACCATACTTTGGAAGGTAAAAATAATGAATGTTAATGTTTTTTTTCGGATGTTCAGAATAAAGTAAAGTATTTTGAAGCTATTGATTAAGGAAAAAACAACCAGGATCAAAAAACTTATATTGTATTATCAAAAAAGTCAAAATCAGAGAGTTTTTTCTGGAACAAAACGTTTCAATACTGGTAAAATCTTGGGCTATAATACTGTAGAGATGTTTAAACGTACTTCTTCGGTTGAGGCATTGGCAGCCTAATTTACATCTCCTATTGGAGCTTGCTGAAGAAGTTTTCATAAAAAAATCAAGCGTGTTTATCGCTCAAAACCCGAAGCAGTCTTGAAAATTAGTTTCATTCAAAATCTCTGACCATTGAATAGGCTTAGCTATCAAGTTACTAGCTCGTATCTTGATTAGTTTTTGCATAATTAAACCAAGATCAATCATCATAGGCTTGTGTTGTTACGAAACGACTTAAATATTTCCGGCCTAAAGATCAATATAGTTGCCCTAGTAAGATTATAGCTTTTTAAGTGTCGCATAATAATTGCTCGCCGGGTTCGTCGCTCCAACGTTATGGTAACGAGGAAGTTCATTCAAGTCTCTGAAAAAATAGCGGTGATTACGGACACCAAAATTAAATAAAAAGCTATAATCTTTCATTTTCTGTTTGAGCTTTATGGCCACATCCGTGTTGACCAGTGTTATCAAAGTAGATGAAAATAGTATATTGAAAACAGATTTGGGTAACAAATCAGCTCTTCAATTTGAGAAAACTATTTCAAGAAGAAATGATGTGTAGTAAAAAAACACATCTCATTCAATATTTATAAAAAGATGTACTATTGTACTATTATCAAAGTTCAGGGTAAATCTCTAGTTCTAACTTAAAAAAGGGATTTCAGTGAATTTATATTTTTTCATTTTTAACAGGAGATTATTAAACTTTTCTTTTTATATTTGTTACCCAGAATATCAATAAATTGTCTACAAAAGTCTCTGGGTGCTCCTGCTCAGTTAAACTGCTGCTCAGCTAAAGTGCTGCTTAGCTCAACAAATACAACTAAAAACGTCTAATTCGGTTTAGGTTACATCGCGAGAATATAGGACATTGCATGCTTAAACTGAGGACTAAGGCACTGATCTACTCGAGCTTGGATGGAAGGATGTAGTGCCGAAATAATTTTATAGTCCTCGCACATTTTGATAGTAAATGTACATTTAATTTCTGCTATTAAACAAGTTTAGATATTTCCTGAGTTTGAAATTGCTCCTTTTTGAAAACAGTATACCATCAATTTTACTTTCCTTTTAAATGATTCAAAAACTACTGGAAATAATGCCGAAAAATGCATGTTTTGCTTTGACATGAACAGAAAAAAACTAGGTGGAAATCTTCGAAAAACATTTTAATTAACTAACATGCATGACAGATTATGGTTAGCGTATATGTTTTCTTAATCTGCGCAGTACCGTTTTATGCAAATTCAACGGAAGAATGTCGGCTAGGTTTGAGTTTCACATTTCAAAACCAACCGTACCAACTTCCGAAGACTTTCCATTCCAGCTCGTCTCAAACGCATAGTGCTACCATGCAATTCCAGTTTCGATCCGGTTCTGGTCATCTCTTCTGCTTACCGTAACCACCCGATAGGTATAATCTATTAGAAGCCCAGGGCTGTGATACGAGACGAGGTCTTGCCTTGCCTTGCTGCATCTAACCGGACCTCGTACTAGCTGACCTATATATACAGTAAATCGAAGCAAAATAAAACGAAGTTGCTGATCGAAACAGCAGCAAAGCTACCGACGTGCATCAGGAAGTGTAACATCGTATTTTTATTTCTAAGCAGCAGCTTAGGAGAGAAACTGGTGCAATTACCGGTTCTTTGCCGCTTAATTCCCCGCAAACTGAAATCGCTGTTTGTGGGGAATTTTCGCCTTTCCACGTACACATTTTATGCATAGGCTGCACTGTAGGAATATAGCATGAGGAACTAAACGCGGACTAATTATACACCGCAAGACAGCATGCGTTTTTTTCTCTCCTTCAACCTTTTGAAGCTTCGAGGTGATGTTCGGTAAAAACCGCCAATGAATACCACCGTTGGCCATCAACGATCCGCACACAAACCCGCCAAAGAATGCAGCCTGAACTTGACACTGGACAGCACAACTTGTTTTCGATCGTCTCTCGATAGGATCCATTTGTACTGAATGGTGGTGTGGTTTAGCAGGAGGTCTCACGTTGTGGCAAAATTTAAGCCGACAACGACGAGCTGCGGTTAGAAATGGTCTCCCATAGTAGGGTTAATTTTAAACTTATGCCCGGCATCGTACGTGGGATTTCTCTTATTTGCATGTATGAAGTTAGGCTCCACAGTATCGAGAGTTTAGAAATCCGTTACACTATGATGGTACGATTATCGTTTCACAAACGATGTGGAACCAATTATCAAATAATTTGTCTACTAGATCTTGTCAACTATAATATTCTAGTGAACTGCATTTTGTTTGCTTTTGTTCTCTCCAAGAAGCTGAAAACTTTTGCTTCATTGTGTAAGGCATTTTGTTGAGAATCTGGAGATTTGCTTGAATGTTGAAACTTAATCGCCCAAGCATAATAATCCATTTTCACCTCGACCAAAGTATGTTTTTTCCAATAGTTCAAGTCTTTGAAGCAATTGAACAAAAGCATACTTATAAATTGTATTCCACAAAGTAAGTAGAATCCACAAAACAATTTACACCATTAAATAATCTGAAAAAAAAAAAACATTTCCGTTCCGGTTTAATCAACAGTGGACTCGTTTCCTTCCAAGTTTCCCTCGTTTTCATATCATACATGGATACAGACCGGATTGCATTAGGTTTTGCGTCCAAACTGGTGAATTTTGGATTTATTTTGTAAACTAAATACGCGTTTGCAGCAGTAACACATGTGGGTCAGTCGGTGAGAAATTTAAGCCCAGCGCAATCTGATTCGGAACTACGCGCATCAGAGGGGCAGACGGTGGTGGTGTTCAAAGCGAGCTCCGCGGATAACAAACGATTGGTCGATTTATGCAGGTGGTATGAGCCCCTTTTGGCTGATTATAGCAGTTTTCCGGGGTTGTTGCGTGATTTATTTTTTGCGCTGCTCGCAGAATTGGGCTAAGTGAAGGCCAGTGTGTATTGAAGATTACTTTAAATTTTATGATTGATAGGTTCGCTGATTGACGCTACCTTCTAAGACTGTAAAATCTAGTTTGCTAGTCAAATAATTCAGCAGCTGAGGGATTAAACGGTTCACCTGGTGTTGAAAAATTTGTGTTCCCTTTATTTCTAAAGGCCCAATTCGTTACAATCTTCTGCTAATCATTGCGCTATTGACCTCGAAGGAAAGCATCGACTTTGGAGCGTGATGTGAAATTGAATTGACCGTAATGGAGCTGATTGCTCCCAACATACATTAGCCATTTTTGCTCTCGTTTGCCAATATTCAATAAAATTGGGTGTTTATTATGCAACGATCGATGCGCTACTTTGCCATCGAGTTGTATCTCTCCTGTGTGCTGTGTCCGCATAAGCATTTGTTACTGTGCCACTGCTGCGTGTCTGTGCGCTTTTCTTGCTTTTCAACGTCGCAGGTTGATAGGTACTCTTATCTCGCATTACGCCCATGTGGGCATCGATCGAGTGTCCAGCTCTCAACTACTTAGCTAGTAAGTACTACCACAAGGGCGATAGGCTAAACAAGCTGAACACGAAACTGAGGTGCTGTTTAGTTCTTCTTGAAGCTTCCTTCTCTCCCCAGCTTGACGATGGCTGGCCAGTCAGAGCATGGTCATCGTCGCTTGATGGTCGGCCCAATTACAATCAATGCTCAGACGGTACACACATTCCGCGTCCAGCCGGACAAGTCGAATAACGGATGCCCAGAGCTTGTCTTTCCACCCAAACGGAAGGTGGCAAAATCTGTGCCAACTGGTTTGTCACTCATCCTCGCAGATGGTTTGTGTAAGAAATTCACCTCAGTGGCTGTTGTTCGATAGCTGAAATTGGTTTTTTGAAATCGATTTTCTACGTTTTAGCTGGAAATCAATAGCTTAATCATCAGTTCCATATCAAGTTTTCTTTCTTTACAAGTATCCGGAACTGAAAGACATAACAAAACTGTCACCAAACTAGGACTCCAGTTGTTTGTAATGCATACGTTATGACTTTTGGGTATTTCTTCTGTTGAATGCGGTTAAAGGCGAGTGTTAGATTCATTGCTAGCTGTACTTGATATAAATACACAAGAACAGCCAGTAGCGAAAAAGGTTCGAAATAGATCCAGAGATATGGCCCTGGTTTATGCTTTGTATAGTTCTCTGCACATTTTTGAGGAATTCATAGACACTTGCACAATTTTTGTAAGTCACATGATCTTCTCATACATTTTTTTATACTCCACGAATTGGAACAGAGAAAGTTACAATGGTACTTATCAAGGGAGTTACTTCACGGTGAAATATATATCACTTTCATCCTCACTTTACTTTTTGAAACCTACCTCGTTTACACCTAAAGTGAGGTGACAACAATTAGCTCCATGATGTGAGATTGACAGTGTAGTGAAAATGAGTATAGGATAAAAGTTGGTTTCATCCTTAAAATTATTCTTTCGAGATAACATCATATCTCGACGTTTTATGCATTTCTAAGACATTTGGCATCTGGTCCCAATTTTTTTTTCATCGACCGCCTTATCATCTTTGTCATTTACTTCCTATAATAAGAATAAGTTTCTTTTGGAGGTTAGAAAATTGATCTGTTTCTGATTCGTCTTGTTACTGATAAATAAACCTGATATATGTTATCATTAGATCACTAATCAATCGATTTCAAAACCTTCAGAATCTTCTTGAAATCATTTCACCATTCAAAATGGTCGCGAGATAATTCCACGCGAAACGTCACTTTGTCCGACCCTGATTCCACCGTGAATTGACTCCCATAATAGGCACCGGTGTCATTACAAAATACTGTAGTGTTTTTGTGCTTTTTTTTAACCAATACGATGAGACCTACAACTGGACTTGATGTTGAATTGCATATTGTTTTTATGCTTGTAAGAGGCCCCCGCCCCGTTGTTTTTATTGTTATTAACATATCAAAACCTAAATGTATAGACTGTTCCAAAAATTGAAAATACATTTTCATTCTCAAATAAAACAAAATACATAAGAGGATTTGGATCATTGTATTCCCAAGTATTCTTGATAACAATTTTTTTTTTTCCAAACTTAATTTATTTCGTACTATTTTTGGAGGGTACGCGAGATATCTAACTTTTCGCTTAACACCACTCATAAGTTTAAGCACAACCATTTTCACCACTTTGGTTTTCGTAGTTATTTTCGTAATGGTCAAAAATTACACGTGAGTAGTAGTGCTGGAACTTTTGAGCGGATATATTCGTGATCCGGGTATCCGAAGCTCGGATCACGGATGGGTGAACGAATACTATTCGGATGACCGGATATCCGGATATGGATAATCGAATAGTCGGATATTCGGATATCCGCAATTATTTTTCTGTCTTTTGAAGCCCGTACGAATAAAACGTAACGCGAAAAATGAATTTTTTCACAATACTCCATCCCCTCGTTAGTAATTATTCGCATAATTCTCATAAAAACTATGCTTGGATACAAAATCCGAATATCCGGATATCCGACTATCCGAAAATCCGGATATCCTGTCGGATAATATCTGGATATCCGATTGATCCGGATTTTGGATATTTGTCGGTTATCCGAGGTCGGATATCCGGATATTTTAGTCCGGATAGTACCAGCACTAGTGAGTAATGTAACCGTCGGTTACAGAATCCAGTATGATTTTTATTTGTGCTTAAATGTTTAGTCATACTTTCACGTTAATATTTAAGGGTTATCATAAGTAGGGTTAGTAAAATGTATTGGTATGTAAATGGTATAGGTTAGTAGGGTTAGTCAAAATAAAACAAGTAGAAATACCAGAAATTGTAAGCACATTGAACAATATAAACATCACATAGTGGGTACAAGTGGGTGGTAAAAAATGGGCAGCACCCATCCAGTAGGACAGATTTGTTGAGGAGGAGGAAAGCTGTTATACAGATGGGTGTCAAATTGATTGAGGCGCGAAATATCGCGCATCCATCGAAAAAGATTGGCGGAAAAAAAAGAGCGCGAAGAGCCTTCTTGCTAGCCCAAATTGCCAGCCATCATGAGATAGTATCTGGTAGTCGTGTGCATAACGTTGAAATCTAGAAAATTAGAAGAGTTCTTGTACGAGTTGTCAGTGGCAACAGGAGTTGTTGCGGCCCGTAATTGGCCAAGCGAACGTAGTTTAGACCGTGGCATACGGTTAAAGCAGCACACGACCGGCCTAGCGAGCCCTGGATGCACGCTACGTCTAACCCGTAAAGGACCAGCGACAGTCCTCTGGCTTAGAGCCATCACCGCAAAGGAGGACTTACCCCTCTCGGCACGGTCACTCCGGTATCGTCCTGGGCCTGTCGATCTACGTCAACGAGGGAAGACCAGAGAGAAACACCAGCAGACTACGTTTGAGTTGGCTACCTCCCCGCTCCCCGCCTTCGTCGATAACCACAGCAGCGTCAACCCTCAGCAGCAACGAAGCAGAGCATTACGCCACCGCAACGGCAGCAGCGTCGCCCACACCGAGCAGCAGCAGCGTCATCTTAAGCAGCGGTACGTACCGATCATCAGCCACCCCCACACCCACACACAAACACACTCACAATAGAAAATATTAATAAATCACTCAATATTCTCGTTCAAAAATAGTTCTTTTCAATAAAATAGTTTCCTTTACATAATTAAGTGCATTTTAAATATAAATCAGAATACAATAGCCCAAATAGCAAGGTGAAAGTAGTCCGCACCGTCGATCGCGAAGCCCCGCTGATTACCCAGTAGTAAGCCGATCCTGGGACCATCGTCACAGGGTCTCTTGCTACTGAGCTTTCCCGGTACAGACTATAGAGTAAAGAAGTCAGTAACAGTAATTTAAAAAATCGTTTTCATTCACAATTTTTTACCATACAATGATTCTATGTATCAAACATATTTTTGAGCAATATGTGCTTTGTGTAGAAGTGAGAATTTGTAGGAACTTCTATTTTTACTGGACAATTCGCATGCACCAACTCATGAGGTGCATCTTCCTGAACTCCGCTTTTCTGACAGGGACGTTTTAAAAGCACTGAACAACCTGGATGCTTCAAAAGGTCCTGGCGTTGATGGATTGACGCCACATATGCTAAAGTTTTGTGCTCCCGGACTAGTTATACCGTTAACGATAATTTTCAATCGTTCCCTCGCTGAGCGTACGTTCCCGTCAATGTGGAAAACTGCCAAGATGATTCCAACCCACAAATCAGGTAGTATAAATCTAGTTGAAAACTATCGTGGAATATCGTTACTTTGCTGTCTGGGCAAAGTCTTTGAAACAATCGTCTACGGTTTCCTGAACAACGCCGCTAAGCCGATAATCAGCGAGTTTCAGCATGGTTTTGTAGCGCGTCGTTCAACTTCGACCAACCTGATGGATTATACCAACACACTGTTCCCTGCTGTAGAAGCCCGTTGCCAAGTAGATGCCATTTATGTAGATTTTTCGAAGGCCTTTGATGTGGTCCCACTCACTCTAATAATCGAAAAACTGCTACATATGGGCTTCTCATGCTGGATAGTTGAATGGCTGAGATCGTCCAAGTAGATATTGAAGTCTCTGTAACTTTCGATGTCACATCTGGTATACCGCAAGCAGGGATGGTGTTCTACGCGATTTTTCGGGACTCGTAAGTAATCTACGTAGAAAACTGTATTCAACGTTTTCTACGGTAGAAAACCTCTTGTAAATGAAAAACTCTCAAACACTCGAAAATTCACAGTATGAGTCATAAAATGCCATTCGCTGCGCTGATTAGGTGTATTTAAGTAACGGGAGAAACACAAAGAAGCAAGAAAGTGTTTTCCGGGCTACTTGTGATTATGGCGAAACAAAGTTTTCACTCAATAATTTCAATCGTAATTCACGGTTCAACAACATGTTTGTTGTCATCCAAAAATGCTAATTAAAGCAAAATCGCATAATATACTTTACATACAAAATCAGTGCAACAGCAAAGGCGCATCTAAGGCCTGATTTATACAGAACTATGCTATCACTGTCAATATATTCAGAGCGTACTCAACATCTTAATGATTCATGGTTCCCCTGGCATATATAAAAAAAGCCCATCAAAAATTCCATGCAACTTTAAACGGTTGTAGGGAGAATTCTTTACACTCTCGGAAAAAATAACTCTACAATGTGTAAGATTTGACGCATTTTCGTAAAAAGTAGAACAACTCTGAGTAACTGAGTAACTCCGTGAATACTGATTGATTGTTACTCACTTTTCTGATACAGTATTACTCAGTTTTGAGATAGGTAATTACTCATTTTTTGGTTCTGAATTGCTACTTAATTTAATTTACAAATTTATATAAAGTTTCGAAGATAAAATTAAACATACTGGCTAGAAAGGCCTAGAATATTTTGCAAATGGGAGGTATTTCTAATCCGAGAACTTATGAAACACATCAAAAACAAATTCAATCGATGAAGATTAAAAGCAACGATTTTAAATGTCAAATTTGTTCTCAATTCACAAAAAATAATCATCACAATAAAAAGTAAATAATATTTTCAAACTTAAATTTCGTTTATTATTCATGCAATTCACCACAAATATCCCTTTGCAGGTTTTCGTAGAATACTCGTTTTTGCTTAGGTATTAGGCTGTCCCAAAAAAATCGATGTTGAAAAAGACAAGGTGCTCAGCCCCAAATTGAAAGATATTGTTATTTATAGCATTTTTGTAGAACATTTCGACTTTCTAAAAGGTCGTTTTCAGGTTGCCCAAACGTGATTTATGAAAAAATGACTTTTTCATGCTACAAAACCACTCTTTTGCACTTTTTTCGAATCTGTTCGATTCCCACATTTTCTCCATTTATTTTTTTATTTTTGTGGGGTTGTTTTTGCATGTTTGCATGGGTTGGTTCAGCATCGCATTAAATTATTTGACTTACAGAGCCCACTGAACATCACAAAAAAGTGAATTTTCCTTATAATTTTCAGATAAAACCCTTCAAAACACATATAAAAAAATATTTTGATCAAGAACTTTAATTTTCACTGCAAAGCGGAATTCAAGACGAAAATTTACATGAAAAAAGATTCTTGATATATTATCGGGGGGCTGAGATATCGGCGTTTTTATGTGATCATGTGATGGAAAACTATGCATTTTGTCAAAAATGCCACTAAAGCTCAATATCTCCATTGCCCAGTGTTTTATTTTGCCGTTTGTGCGTATAATTTCCTAAATAGTGATTCAAATGTTGATTATAGCCATGAGGTATGTTCGGAGAAGTTTCAGGATATTCAAAAATGCATCTTTCAATGTAAAAAAGGGTGATCAATCCACCAATAAGTGAGATAAAAAATTTACTTTTTAATCAGAATGAGATAGGCGCAAGGTGTCTTCGACAAAGTTTTAGGTTATCTTAAAACAAGAAACTTTACCGAAGACATCATGTTTCTATCTCTTACATATAACGAGCAACAATGAGTTTTCTATTACATTGGGGTCGCTTTTTACGCGGTTGGTTGTACCGCATTTAAAAGAGTAGATTAGATATACTTATACTAAACTTATTTTACACCGCATACAAATAATCTCCCGAATTGAGCAAAAATAATTCGCGTTATTGTGAAAATATCCCGTTTAAAAAAACGCATCAAAACAACCCGCGTAAAAAGCGACCCCAGTGTAGAAGGCACGAAAAATAATAATTTTTGTTCTAACTTTTTTCGCAGATTGTTCCAAATTTTGAAACCTTCTACTAAGTTATCAGCCATCCAAAAATGCATTTGTTTTCTGAACATTGTTATTTTTTATCTCCCAACATAAAACAGTTATTGATGCTAATCAGAGAAAAATGAACTTGAAGTTTTGTAAATCTTTTTTAATTGCCAATTCTAACAGGAACAAAATTCAATTACGTATATGATCTTTATTGTAGTGAAAGACCGCCGTCTTCACTTCCAGTGCCTTTTTTCAACGTTTTTAAGCTTTTTTTCAGGATTATTGATGTTTTTGTTTTATAGGACCTATGTTGTTTCATTATCACATAGGACCCATCTAATAGATCTTGTAGTTAGAATTGGTAACACATTGAACCTTTGATTCAATGGCTTCAAAGGCTTGACAAGAACCATATTATTATTATGATCAACGATTATACGATAGGATTGTCATAGGATATTCGAATTCTAGATACATTGCTATAAAAATATTATCAATATTTTTTCATGGAGGTTTATTTTTTAACGAGCATTATTCTTGCATCAAAATCTTTTGTATATCAAAATAGAAATCCAATAGCCACATGATGGTAGGTGGTGAGGGTTTAGTCGTCTGTGAAATGACCGTAGAAGATGAAGTAGAGGTCAAGGAGGAAAATGATAAGTGGAAGCTCAAACAAGAGGATTAGAGATGTTTAAATATCTGAAATAGTTAACTGATTAAAAAAACAAAGAAACGGTAACAAAACGGTGAATGTTCTATTTATTTCTCAATATAAAATAGCGTGAGAGAAAAAACAACGATGACGGTGAGGTGTTCGAGATCAGTGCGTAGTTTCCAATGCCAAATTTGCATCTAAAATCATATTAAAAATAATAATGTAGTATCTAGTATCTAACAATAAACAAGACTAAACTAGATTTACCAAATTCATCTAGGCGTTGCGTAATTTGCTATACTCGTGACTATATGAACAATCACAAGAACCAATCTTATGGAGGCGCGAAGCGGAACAGTTATATGTCCCTATACCGTCGTGCGGACAACCTCCATTAGTAGAACGGTAGTGACATGGCCGAGGTTGATACTGAGCCTCGAATGACGATTCACAATCTGAAATCGTATTGTTAGTTTCAATTTATAACTTTACATAAATTATGATATTAAAATTTACCTTCCAAATCAGTTGATTGCATGGAGAGATCATTTACTCTCAAACTAAAACCTTAAATCAAAAACCAATATTTTTTCACTAAGCTTATAGACAAGAAGCTCTTGTAAATGAATACGCATAAATTGGGTTTTGTTTACAAATGTCAGATAGGACCTTTTGAAATGTTCCTCGAGATTTGTTAAAACGCATAGTTTTCCATCACATAAAAAAATGCCAATATCTCAGCTCCTCGATAAGATATCAAGTATCTTTTTTCATGTGAATTTTCGTCGTAAATTCCGCTTTGCAATGAAAATTCAGTTCTTGCTCAAAATTTTTTGTATTTGTGTTTTGAAGGGTTTTATCTAAAAATTATTAGAAAAATTAGTTTTTTTGTGATGTTTAATGGGCTCTGAGAGTCAAAAACTGAATACAATGCTGAACCAAACCAGGCAAAATATTCAGAAACAATCCCACAAAAATAAAAAAATGTAGGAATCGAACAGAATTGAAAAAAGTGCAAAAAAATGGGTTTGTTGCTTAAAAAAGTCATTTTTTCATAAATCACGTTTGGGGAACCTGAAAACGACCTTTTAGAAAGTCGAAATGTCCTACAAAAATGCAATTAATAACATTATCTTTCAATTTAGGTGCTCAACCTTGACTTTTTCAACATCGATTTTTTTGGGACACCCTATTAGTTATTCTACCAGAGGTATTCTACGTAGAAAACTTATCGAAAACTGCATGAGGTTTTCTACATGACATCCCTGACCACAAGGGAGCATCCTCGGACCTTTCATCTTTATCCTGTACATAAACGACCTCGTTTACCGTTTGTCATCAGGAATGCTGTTTTTCGCAGACGACGGTTTTATTTTTTCCCAAGTAACAAAATAGGTTATATCTAAGTTATCTAGCGCTAGATATAACCAAAACATAAAACCTTCAATGCCGACCACGCAGTTATAACGACTCACTAACAACAGCTATAAACATGTGTCATGGCTAGTTGGCCCAGCTTTATTGAAGTCATCAAAACTTCATATGCGCTCTACCATAGAACCACATGTTTTCAACAGGCCGATTTGCTCGCCATAGAATGACCTCGAAATTTAAACTAAGATATATTCTCAAATTTAGTGTCAAACAATAAATCTTATCTTGGCTTTTTTTATCAATGACAACCTTATATTTCGAAAGTGTCGTGAGAACAAAAATGTGTGAGTTTTCTCTCTATAATGATTAAATATTATTGTCATTCAAATTGTTTTCGTGCATGTAAAAACACATGCCGTGAAATATTTATGGTGAAACCAGCCACAAATCTTATCATCTGCGAGCCGCCGTAATTTTGTAGAAAATAAATATTAAATCAAAGTTTAGCTCCTCTTAACTAAGGTGATGAGTAAATAAATGCTATGATTTGTCATATTTTGGTAAATGTATGACTTTATTTATCATGCGAATTCCAAAACTGCTCTGTGGTATCGGTGATATTGTAAAATAAAATGCTGATAAAGGATTGAGTTTCGTGATTTTGCATTATTTCACTCAAGGCGACATATTGTTTTCGGATAAACCCTCGAACGCACTTTAAATTCTTGTTCATAACTCATACTCTTAATTTGATCAAAATATAGCATATATTAAACCAAGCATGCCTATCATGGTATTCATTTGCCTCAGTTACGATCATCAAGTTTTATTTTCTCTACGGTTATAGTCTGCAGGTTTTTAGTTTTATTTTGTCATCAGAGGGACTATCATACAACTTCATGTATATAACGGTTGGCATAGGATGGCTGTAAATGATACTTGCGGATCATATTCTATGGCTATCAAATAAAACCAACATATAATTAATGACTTTGATTCAAGTCGACATAAAACAAAAACAAAACAATCCTAAGTCTTTGAAGCATTTAGATTGTTACTTGGGATGTTTTAGTTGTATCTAGCGCTAGATAACTTAGATATAACCTATTTTGTTACTTGGGTAATGTTCTTTTTCGATATTTTTCTTTTCGTATTTATCAAATTGTACAAACTAAAAAATGCATTAGATTAGTGTATGTTCAGATATGTATCAATTTATTCTGAACAATATGTAATTCTTCATTTATTTTAATGATTGCGGTTTTAATATTGATCTTTTTATTGTCTGATAAATTTCTCATAATTAGTTGATTCTTAACTGATACCACACTTTTTTAAAACACTTCTTTTAAATAGTTGTCATTCCATGCTTCGTAAAACTCTCATAAAAAAATTAAAATACACAGAAAAAGATTATCAGTATTGTGTAATAAATCTTTTGGTGTAAAATATGAAATCATATCATTGTTGTTTATGTGAATTGTAATAAATATCTTGGGCATGCTAGAAATACCTGAATAAAAGTTTGTACTGGGTTGTTATTTCCTTTCTAGTTGAACGTACCCGGAGTTGCTCGGAATAATAACTTTCCTAATTTAGATGGTATTAGGAATTTTACGATATTTTCCAGAAACTGATAACTTGATTCTCAATATGAGCATTTGAGATTGATATATTCGGTTTTGGGTTTTGGGTATTATCCCGAGCCCGGTAATATTCATATTAGAGATTGTGTACGAGACTATTTTCCATGAACCGCAAATCGCCAACTTGAATACAAAAATAGAGTTTTGATGTCATCCCGGTTTCAGAAATATTACCATTTCCACGCTGTTTGCCAAAAATCAAAAGTAGTCATTTTGAAATTGGGGTCTGGAGTCGAACACGATTATACTACAAATTAAGCCTTCACACAACAAATCCTGAGTGAGAATTCTCAGGACACCAATAACTCGGTGACGGAATCGGGAAAGGAATCGTTTCTGTGATATAAACAAAATCTAAAAACAGTATATACTGCTTGGTAAAAGCTAACCCGGATTTTGGTTTTTGTGCAGACGGTGGATCTGATTGAAGAAATTTAGACTTAGTTATCTCTTGCTTAAAGTGTTCAACTTTTTGATATAATCCTGTAACTTTTTAGTTCTGAAAAAATGAAAGACTTATGTCTGGAAATAATGCCAAAAACTTCTGTAACTGATGGTTAACAAATGAAATTTTTTCATTGGGAAACATTCAATTTCAGTAAATCTAGGTTCACTAATATTTTTGTTTGGCTTCCTGTGAGCTGAACCTGGAGGATATGATTCAGAAAGACCAAAAAATAAATAGACTGTATACGATAAGGAATTCTGAAAAAGGAATCTTCAAGGCTGCCCAGTTTAAGAGACTAAAATTCTCGAATGAGAAAAACCTTCCACTTTAACCGTTACGTTCCAGACGGAGTACCCGAAAACTCACAAATTAAAATTATTGTAACTTTTGCAACTCTAATCCGATCTCGATAGTTTTAACATCAAAAGACAGTAACTTATCTACTTTCAAGTCAACGGTGGCCTGAAAGAGTTTTCTCCTTCTCTCTCCCGGAAATCCGATTTTCCGGGGATATGATCCGAAGCTGAGTAATTATACGAGTATTTAAACAGAATCTTAAAATTATTGTTTCAAAGTACATTAAATCACTTCCACAGTGCATTTGTATGGTTTTGAGTGTTACATAATAGTAATAGATAATAGATTCTACTGGAGCTTCTAGTGGCTATAAAAACAATTAGATATGTCAATCATTATTCAAAATTTAAGGCACGAATCCATATGTTATAGAAATTGAATGGTTAAAGGAGCATTTTGAATTTTACATCAATTTTGAATATTTGGTTCCAGTATCATCGGTATGAATTCAAAAGCATGATAACTATCAGTATAGAATTGCAATTGATTCTAGTCAACGCAGTCTAAGTCCACTCAAAAATAGTGATCAGATCTTCCTGAATTCAGCATGATACGCGATCAAACTGACGTTTGTTTGTTTTTTATTTAAACCCACTGATAGTTCATTGCTGATGCTTTCACCGATGGGGAACGCTATCATCGAATCTCAATAATTTTTGAACATGTGTTGGTATAACAACATTAATAGATGCGAATGTAAAAAAAGCAAAACTGTTGCTTATATAAACATGATATACGAAACAAACCATACGAAAGTAAAGTTTTTGAAATCACCTCAAAAATGTATTAAATTGACCTGACTTGAGAGAAATTGCTTTATTCGTTACTTGATATAACCTTCTATTTTGGTTTACTCACAAAAGATTCCTGACAGCAATATACAGTCAAACCTCCATGAGTCGATGTTCTATGAGTCGATATTTTCCTATACTCGATGATATTTTCAGTCCCTTCGATTTCCCATTCATACTCAATCCCAGTAGTCGATATTTCTATTACTCGATGCCTCCTTCACTCGATGGTCCCGCATGGTCACTTTGCTAGTTGTTTGGTTTCTATGAGCCGATGCTGTTTTCCAATTCCAAGTACTTCTGACGTGAAAGAGTAAATGACATCTCAATTCGCGCTGAGGATGAAGAAAACTTAGAAATGAAGGAATAATGTGCTGACTGTTGTCCAAATATGATTGGCTAGACCGGATTTTTTATTGAATTTTGTTAGCGAAACTAGACGAAACAACAAACTCTAGAGCAATAATACCTGAAGCTAGACAGTTAGCAAAATATCTTGCTTCTTAGTGTCTAGCTGAATTTTCGATCCGGACAAAAAATCATTTAAAAGCAGAGGCGAACCAGCTGATAGCCTCTCAAATAAAGACATATCATTAGATGCTCACAACTCATTTTACAAATCTGCAAATTTTGACACACGATATCAAGAGATGCTAAATTTATAGTGTAAAAACCAACGGACATATAAAAATGCCCTCATTTCCTATAATTATTATTAACTCTCGCTGTCAAAGGAAAAGTTACTTTTGCAGGGTGAATTTTTTATCCAGAACTGCAGTTCAACTATCTATCACATTGCCGAATACAGTATTTGAATAAAACATATTATTATTTAATACATTATATTTGACATATTATTGCCATTTTTGAATTATTTTCCTAGAATTGTGATTTTAAATGATCAACGAATATCATAAAATAAAACCTTTATCAATATCAATCAAATTGGCAGCTATATCGGAAACAATCGGTCCGGGTCGATTCGCAAAGCAACATGAATTGACTCTAGACACCTGTTGCTAATAAAATTGATTATTATCTTGAGTTTACAATAACAAAAAATAGTGTTCACTACTCCATGCAATCTATTGTATGAATAATTGACGTCTTTAAAAATTTATTCTATGAGTCGATATTTCCTTGAGTCGATGGTCCCTTCGATATCGACTCCTGGAGGTTTCACTGTAAAACTTTTACTTAATGATAGCTCATAAAATTGTTAAACAGATCACTCTAAGGGTACAATCTCATCTTGAATTACGGTGGATGATAAATCTAGTGTCGAAATAACACCAAATGCATGAACTGTAAACAATCCTCATACAATCGCTGCTCCCAATCTAACAAAGCAAGATACGCAATCTTACCCGAAACTGTATATCTAATTGGGCTCCCAATAACACCCTAATAGAAGTCAACGAACAGGCCTTATGGTCAGATACAAGATATCATATCTTTCCATTACAAGACAAAATCCGCTAACAGTTGCAATTCTTCGTTCAATATTTAACGCTCGTCATCGATTCGCACTGCCAAACTCTTGACTGCGCTGACCGCAATGCCCAAAACGGTGTAAGTTTTTGACGCAAGAAGTTTGCAGTTTACCTCGCAGGTCACCGGCGACGATGGCGTTGCTCTTGCTTCAAACAAGTCGCTAGACTGTAACCCAATCGGAGCCCCTCCGGTCACCTATCACTGAAAAAAAAAAACAGCAATAACAATAAAGCAAAACATAACCTACATTCACCGTAACGCGCACACATGCACACACACACTCATTCGCGAGAAGGTGGCCTCGGTGCGGTTATTGAAGCGCACAAAACTGTGCCAATGAGCAAAAGGTCCCCCTTGCTACTGCTGCTGCTGCTGCTTTTTCTTCTGTCCGCTGCAGTCAAAAACTGTCTAATTCTACCGGTTTCCAAGCGCGTTGTCGACAATGACGAGTAAACGAGACCCAATTACCGAGCCGAAAAATTATGAGATCATGAACTACCGTTTATCGGCATCGGATGGATACCTGTTTGAGTTCCACGTTTCGCCTCGATGGCGCAAGTCGCGTGAAGTTCCCGTTCGCTCCAGATCTGCGGGGTCCCTATAGTAGAGCGATGTGTTATTACATCGTTCGCTTTGGCGTGACGTGTGAAGAAGCGTCGAGAAGTGCCTTTCCACTCGCGATGCACGACGACGTAACAACGACGATGTATGCAATGCATGGATAACCAGCGAAACCAATTATGGGAATTTTCATCAAATTCTGATTGGGGAAAAATTAAAGCACCTACATCGATCCTCCGAGGAAGGAGAGGCTCGGTAACGGGTGCGAGAATCAAGCTGTCAGTTTCGAGCCGCGCTGGCTGGATTGGTACAGAGATGATTGCTTCAAAAAATTACGTGAGTTAATGAGGAAAAAAAAATGAAGTGTAAATTAGAACTATGGAAACGTGCTGCCAAGGCGGACGATGACTGTCTGACTGGATTCGGTAATCGTATGTTCTCCGTTGAGTTTTAAGTGCCGTTTTAAGATGCAGACACTCGCGAGATTCGAAAGCACTCGAGAAGGATGGCTGGATTGGCACTGCGAGTGGTTGAACTAAGACGAAACAGGAGCCATTTGAAACCAACAACGGGATAGTTTTCGGTTCCGTCGGTTTCTGAGCATTGGATGTTGGTGATGCACTGAAAACGTTTTTTTTTTTCAATTTGTGATTTTAAAACTAAATAATTGAACAAAAAACGACCCAGGACGTTCACAACATTTTTATTGAAGCAACCTGCGGTTTAGTGCAACGCCACCGATCGAAGTCTGGGCGGGCGCATCGGAAACCGCTGAACCAAATCGTTTGCGCAAGTAGCGAATGAGGAAAAAGCTACCCAAATCAAAATATCGAAATAGACAATTAATTCGCTGCGGAAGTACAAGAAACGCTGCTACCGTCCAATGTGAATCACGAATCAGTGGGCATATCTTCACCCTTCGCCTGTTCGGGCTGTGAGAAACGATTCGGCCCAGTAGTTTTCATATCGGCGAATGAATCGATCTGTTGGTAATTTTTTCCTCCTAACTTCTGGGCGGATTGATCACAACCGCGGAAATCCAGCCGCAAAGCGATTTACAATTTATTTATTAGCCCAACTCTTCGGTTGCATAATTAAGCCGATTGTCGCTACGGTTTAACAAGTGTACACTGTCGATGAATGGAAATTACTTAACAGCCGACAGATTATTACAGATAGTAGTCTTTCGTATTCCATCGGCAAGCAGCGACGAACCCTTCGAACTGAAATTTGTGCGAAAACGACGTTCAACTGAAACAGAGCTAATGAGGAAGCTGTGATTTTCAGACAATTTCACTTATAATTGTTACGCACTCGATAACCTTGCAGTGCGTTCAACCATAACTAAAAAAAACCCTTTTCAGCATTCATTAGACTTTGAAAACAGATTAATAAATGTTTCCGGCATCTTTCTCAGCGAAGGTACGCACCGGTGAGAGAGGACCGCTATCCGCCACTGCACGGGATCCGAATGTTTATTGATGCTGTTTTCGTTTATACCGCTTGTATTGAATTGAACCAAAAAATTAGCGCATGCGAATCGGGTCGAGGCGTTTCGTTAGTAACGCTTACCAATCCAGAGGTACAATGTAAGGGATTTTAATTGGTTTTAGGCTCTGTCGTAGGGTTCGGCTCTCTTAATTTCAAATTTAGTTACCTACACGGTTTTATAAATATAATTGGGCACTTACTGATTAGTAAATAGTAATTAGTAGAAATACTAGTTGAAAGTTTTTGGTCAAAATACAACTATATGGCTAATGTTTATAAAACAGTTGCTTATCATAAATCTAAATCTAACAGTAAACTGAAACAATAATAACATAACAATGTGATGCAATGTGAGTAAAACCGTTGTTTTGATTGTTCATGATTTTTGTCGACAGTGTTATTCACGAAAAATTATATCAAGAAGTTGTGGCTATGACCTAATTATATCCGCGTGTTGGAAGATGGAGTAACAGTTAGGATAACCACGCGTATGAGAAAGCGCCAGCATTTTTTTTTTTTTGATATTTTCGTTAGGATCCAGAAATTATCAAGCAGTCGGCATTTTTCAAATTATTTTAAAAGAACTTCAAAGAATCAAATATCGTATTTTTTATATCTTTGTTAGCTAGCTTTGTAAAAATACTATGAAGAAAAAGTATTGATGATTACACATATTTCTGGAGCCAAAACGGATTGTTTGATTGGTAGGACGTTTCCGGCAAATTTGTAAATAATAATTGCGTCTTTTCGAAAACAATTTACACACTGAATTTTTTGTTTTAAGAAAAAAGCTACAAAAAATAAAAATCAATTATCTAAAAAGGTTATTTTTTTGAAAATATATTATCTTAAAACAAACTGCCTAAAAATATATTATTTAAAAACAAACTGCAGAAGGTTAGCTCAACATTGATAGTCCCGATTATGGAGAAATAAAAAACAAAAAAGTTATATTTTTTTTTAACTTTTTTTATTTTCCTTTCTCCATAATCGGACAGACTTTTGTTACTTTCATGAATAAAAATAAATAAAATTCTCAAAAAATGGGCTTATTTAGATAATTAATTTTTAACTTTTTGTAACAAAATTTTTTTTCTTCAGAGCGTGATTTTTTTCAGGAAGACAAAATTACTATCTATAACTTGATCGAAGACGTCATACCGAACAAACCGTTTTGACTCTAAAAATATTTGAAATTATCAATACTTTTTCTACACAGCATTTTTACATAGCTTAGAATGACTTTTACGCTCGAGTTTATTCTCAGGCTAACTGCTCCTTTCACTTTGACCGTTCCTCTCGCTGGCAGGAGTAACTAACGAGGCTCGGTAAAGAACTCTTCTCGGTAGAGTTCAGCGTTAAGGAGAAGGGTTAAGTATTAAAATCCGTCATTAACCACGGAGACAAAGTTCCTTCTTTTCCGTCGCAGTCATTAGAGATGCAGAGGTAAACCTGATCTCAACAATGCTTGTCACGACAACAACCTATGTATGTAGCCGGCGCCGTTATCGATCTATACAAAAAGCAGAAGCTACTGAATTGTTGAGCATTGAAGATTATAAATCAATCCCAAGAATCTATTTATATGTGATTCTTTGTGCAACTCCAGTAACTCAGATCCATCACGAAGGAGTAACTACGAAATGTGCAGTCATCGAGTTCCGCTTCAATTCCGTGTTGCCGAAGTGGATTTTTTTTCATTTTCTTTCTTTCTGTTCTTTATAGTCATAAAGTAGTTTATTATTTTTTGGCGCATTTTTTTATTATCCCCAGCCCAGTCATTGACCAACAAAAAAGACAAACAACTTGATTTTCTCGAAATCTAAACTAAAAGATATGATCATATTCCTTTTTCTTTTGAACTTAAACATTTTTCATAAATTTTCTGCATTTAAAGCAGCTGTTTTGTCTTAAATCGAGGGTTATCTGTTTCTTCTCAATAGGAAAAGTTACAGAGGAAAACGAAGAAGACTCACCCACTAACGTTGTTGTTCTGAACATGAATTCTGACGCATTCAGTTCCGTATCTCCAAGCCAATTTAGTACTAACGAAATCGTTTCTATAGATGTGTGCGACGTCGTCACTCGGCGATCATTCGTTCGTCCTGATGAACTTGCTATCGTATTCAGGAAGAACTCGCTCTATCTTGTTATTTTCCTGATTTGCAATGAGAGAACGAAAAAGAATAAAATATGTTTACATGAATAGTGATTCCATGCGTTATTCTGGTCTTAATTGTGGACTCTTTTCTCTTTTTCGGTCTTCAGGAGAATTTTTCAGTAGTTTAGAGTTAAGTTGAAGTAATTTCTATCACCTTTTCTAATTATTTGTAGTGTTGTCGGAGATTCTTAGCTTGATTTGTGACCAAATCTTTCTTTGTTTCTTGACTGTACGGAATTCTTTTTGAAAAATTTTATTTTTTATTACTTTTTAGCCTTCAGTTTTTGTTGTTGTGATTCTGAGTTAATTTGGAGATGTTTTCCTCTCTTTTTTCCACTCTGGATGATTTCAAGTTAATCTTGGGAGCATTTCTTTTTTCATTCTTCAACGCTTTTTGACGATTTTGAGATTAATGCTTTTCTCAGCAAAACACTTTTTTATGCAAGGGTATTAAATGAAGCACCTACATTTTCGAATCATTGATAAAAACTTCCTCAATTTGCTCATTAATTAAAAAAAAATTATTTAAAAAAAAATTGTAATTAAAAGAAAGTGCTCCGCCGAACCAACGACCTGGAAACCCTTGGTCTAGCATAAGTGAGCATTATTTCAGTTTGATTTGGAACTGTTCTATGTTTTCGCCTTTCTAACTCTGAGCGTTTTGCAGTGCAGTAATTCAGAGCCCAAAGTGGGCCCATTTTCTCATTCTGATTTTTTTTTGTTTTCTTGTCCATAGATGCATTTTTCGGCAATTCTGAGACTAATTGGAAACTCTTTTATTATTTTTCGAGCATTATTCTGTTTTGTTTTTATCCTTTCCCTCAAAAAGGAAAAATGCCAAAGTCACTCCAATTTTAAGACCGTCTCCCGGGGTGAGATTGTGCCAGAAAATGATGCTTTTTTTGTTACTTAGCTTATAACGCATACATTTAAGCAATGAATTCGATCCAAAATACGTAAATGCATGCTTGAATGATTTGTTTACAACTCCGCGAATATGGTTAAGTTACAATAAACTATAATTTTGTTAAAATACCTTGGCCTAATTTCACCCCTTCTATGGGGTGACATTGTGCCAAAAACAAAAAGTTGAGTTTTATACCTAAAAAATGAACAGTAGTGAACGAATACGAATAATTCACATATATAACATTATAAAATAGTAAGTATAGGGCAGTATATGAGCAGCAAGTTGATGTAGTTTCTTGTTTGGATTGGTTTGCATGGAAAATTTTTTGGTAACGTGATTTGCGTGTGTTTTTCAGCCTGTACGGTTTAAATGTGTATGTATGGTGACCACACTATACTACAATATTCCAACAGGGGCCTAATGTGGGCAACGCACAACTTTTTGATCGTGTATGGATTTTTAAATCTTTTTATATATATCCGAGCATTTTGTGTGAAAATTATCAACTTCATCCTCAGAACCATTACGTTCACAGAAAAGTCATTTGCGCACTTCGAAAACATTCAATACACTTAAAATATGTTCTACATCATTTACAAACAAAATAAATTTCAGTGGACCTAGATGAGATCCTTGTGGCACACCGGATGTTACATTTACTACTGGTGGTAATCTACTTTTGAATCTTACTTTTTGTGTTCTCTCGGACAAGTATGACTGGATCCATTTCAAAAGTCCCGGATTAAAACCTATACCTATAATTTGAAAAGCAGGAGATGGATGTCAATTCTTTCGAACACCTAACTAAATTAGTATGTAACTTGATTTCCTTTATCAATTGCCTGAATTTGTGACCGTTAAACGACCCTTAACGAAACCGTGTGGTTTGTAAGAAATCAAATTTTTGGCTTGTGGAAGGATACGTTGATATCGTAGCAACTATACGATTGTTTTTCACACCTGTTTTTACCACTTTTGAAAATGGGAATCAGAAAGAAGAGTTGAACAACCACAACTGCGGTTGCACTAGTTCCTCTGAAACTGATTTTAGGAAAAATTGTGGTAACTCGTCTGGTCCGACACCTTTTGTAAGACAATCCCTCGAATTTTTTCATCATACAGGTGAAAGGTTTGTTATTCGTCACATTGCTATTTCGTTTAGTCAAATTTGCAAGTTACAATGTCTGCTCGAGGCAAAAGAATCAAGGGAAAAAGAAAATCTCGTTCATCTCGCGCTGGGTTTCAATTCCTAGTTGGTCGAATTTATCGTCTTCTTCATAATGGAAATTATGCACGTTGGTGCTGGGGTATCTCGCGGCAAAAATGTTGAAGGTGGCGGGGAACACTGCTAAAGATAATAAATGAATTATTCCGCGTCCTCCGTCTTTGGTAATCCGCAATGACAGAGAATTGAGCAAGCTTTTATCGGGTGTCACTAACTTTTGCCCAGGGTGGTATTCTGCTGTTCTGCTTTCGAAGATACGAGATAGAAGGCGTAATTTAATAACCTCACAGCCTTCAAATATTAAAACCAACCGTTCTTTTAAGGACCACATATTTTCAATTGAGGAAGCAATAATTAATTTTGCCTCTAATCATAATTTTAAACTTAACATAATATTTTCACCAAGTAAGATTCAGTTTCACCCACGCTGTTTTGTTTTGACGGTGAAGTGGTACTCTACTTACAGCTGTGTTTCAGCAACTTCAAGTCAATTAAGCAACGCTGTTAACTCAATTAACTCAATTTCTATTTTCAAGCTCATTTTAGTGATTCGAATTTAAAAATATGTTCTATTTTCGCCTTTTCTAGCCGTTAGACACATTTTTCGGCTATTTTGAGCTGAATTTTCGAAATGAAATAAACAATATTAATAAAAATAACTGCGTCACGTGATTTCATATTTTTAAATAAGATGACCATGCTTCGATACTTTTGAAAAAATTGTATTCAGTTGTAATGTTAGTCTAATGCTGGTATTTTTTTTATTTTCAGGTATGTTACTAGCTGTGTGAATTTTTTTCAATCACTTTCTGAATAGGTAAGCACATGAAGAAGAATTTCAAAATAACTCAAGTTAATATATCAATGACGAACTTAGAACAGTTTCAAATTCATAGAAGTTTATTTCAATTTAAAGAAAATTATTATACAAAACAAAAATCTTGCATCTGTTCTCATGCAAAATGTTGCAGAGAGATAGTTGTCTATATTTTTGCCTCCAAAATTCTCAAGCCCCTAATTATTCCGATTATAGATCAACTTATTATATCGATAAAGAAAGGTACACATTGTGGCTTGACGGCAACCGTGATAACATCAAAGTACATCCGCATATTCGTGTTCCGTTAGCTTACGAAACCCGACAAGCGAGAAAGCCCACCGTGGAACGCCTATTAGCACTAGCCATTGCCGTCGGTTGCGCACCGCTGCTGCCACTTGTGCTGTCGCCAAAGCTTTCTCAGCATTTGCAAATCTCCGTATATGACAAACAGGCCATTTCATGCTTGTTGGTGGAGAAAATTCGGCTCACATCATTAATTTTTGCAGCTGTCAGTCTTGAAAACACCCCTGGCGATGGTGTCACGAGCCAATCCATTGCCGCAAACATAATCGTAATTTTATAACAATTCGTTCACTATGCCAGAAACGATTATCGATCGTAATTATGCGCCACCCGTCGCGTCTTCATGAGTGATCGACGCTATTGTGACGTGCCACTGGTTCTCAGCTACTCCACCTCACTGCGCTCAAGTCATCTTTCGCCAACCATTTGGGTAATTCTTTTCACTTTTCTTTGCATACATTTTTTTTTCACGCCCGCCTCATCGTTACCATTCCTATCCGCTTTTCGGTTTCATTTGCCTGCGACTAAATGCGAGCGTGCCGCTCTGCGGCGGCGCGGTTGGGCTTTTCACTTTTACTTTTCATTTTTCGGGCGCCAATCCTTCATTGGAACTAATCGGTTTTGCGCGCGTTAACGCGCCAGCAAAGTTTGGCTGCTCGGTTTGGTTCAGCTCAGTTCAGCTCGGTGGAGTCAATACACTCTGGAGTGTGGCTAATATGTAAATTAAGCCTATTAGGAAAATTAGGAAAAGCAGCATCAGCGTTCAGCGTTCAACTGACTGAACGTCGTTTTTGAAGCGGCCTGATTTTCTCCTGGCGGTACGCGTCGAGCGTCGACGAAGTTTACCGCGTTATTACCTTTTTATATGGAGTGTACCATAACGATAAATCACATTGGAAAATCTAAAATATGCTCGACTGTTTCGACCGAAATTTGCTTTCTTTCGTGATAACGCTATCATGACTCAGAAAACAATCCAGTGTTGCGATGGACTCAACAAGGTTCGGCGAATGAAGGTCGTCGCGTCGATTGCGACATGGGCAGGTCATCAATCAAAAACGATTTGCGACGTAATCTATCTCGTTATCACCGGCGGGGCCAAGCCAAGCCATGTTCGAGAAAAGGAACTCTCGTGGAAGTGAATGACACCGATGATAGCAGGTAGCCGATAATGGTAGACAATTAATCGAGTGTTGTAGTTGATGATAGTGAACGAAATTGCTATCAGCAGTGACACGCGTGCCAATCGGATGACAGAGGCAAAAATAACTCGGCAAAGTTCCATGACATTTGACGTTATGGACGCTGTGTTTTTCCGTACAAATATTATCGTCGATTTCTCCTGTTATGCGCATTAAAAATAGAACTTGGTTTATCCAAGTAATTTTTTCATTTAAGATTTTTCTCTGAGACATTTTTCAGAAACGTCTGAGACATTTTTGAAGTATGTCTGAATTGCTTAGAACACTAAGAATGTTTTGGATAAATTTTCGAATTAACATATTTGAAACTTATCACGAATTTTTTGGATTGTGATTTTGGAAGCGTACTTAGGCATGCATTATCTTTTGAGACAGTTTTAAGATATTTTGAAGCCAATTTTGGTTTGTGCTTGTTGAAACTTGTTTGTGAAATATTTGAAGCTGAGACATTCCAGGACACTTGAATAACATGTTTGAGATATTTTCGAAACAGTTTTGAAACATATTTGAGCCATTTTCAATACTTTTTTGAGACGTTTTACAGCACGTTTGAGACTTTTCTTTAATTTTTTTGCATTGAAATAGTTAATTTCGTGATAGTTCTAAACAGGTTTAAAACATTTTTACGACGGGTTTGATACCTTTTCCAAACATTTTTGAAACACTTCTGATGTATGAAATTTTTGTTTCAATTTTTGTAAAGCATTTCTGAAATATTTTTCTAGTATATTCTTACAAAAAAGACAAAGACAAAAAAGACTAAAAAACTCTTATCCAAACCTGCGGAAATCTCATCCACCCACAGCCTGGTATCCGCTTTAGTGACATGATTGAGGCGATGATTAGGTCGATAAAGAAGATAAGAAAATAGTAAATCTGGGATTTTTCTTTACTTCTTTCGAATGTTAACTGTTGTCGTTTGAGTTGTTAGCAAAGAACCGCGATGAGTCGAGATTGTTAATGCTTTCTTAGAAATCGACTGATGAGAAGACCCCTTATATCAGTTTGATTTTTCTCAGTGCTCCAATTTTGACGTAGACTACGTCTTACTTTAACAGACGGCCACTCCTGAAACGGCCGAATGAGAGATTTTAAATGCTTACAACTTTGGTACCACTGAACAGATTTTAGTTATTGATTGGATAGAGAACAAATTTCTCTAGTTTATAAAAGCAACTTTTGAAACATTTTTTTCCTTGTAAAGAGGTTGAAATTCATAGCCAATTTGGTTATAATTCAACCAATCGAGTGCCCGCAACGATGAAAGCCATGGCGATGCCAAAGTATACAAACGATTTGACTTTATACACAATTTGTTGTTGTTGTTGTTGCTGCTTTGTTCGCTCGAGTGCACAACGAGACGCCCTCGGAAATATAACTGTTATTACTTACTTACTTTCGTGGCTGCTCCCCTTACACCCACTGCTCTGGCATGCTCGTCGACAGCACACATCTAGCGTGGGCGAGGTCTGCCTCGGAGTCGTCGGCCTTTATTCGGTTCTCTACTAAATATTATCTTTACCGGTCGCTCATCTGCCATCCGTGCTACGTGGCCAGCCCACTGTAACCTTTCGTGTTTCATCAGCTTGACAATATCAGCGTGTTTGTATACTTCGTACAGCTCGTTGCCAGCGGTTTTGTGGTTCTTCAGCTCTTTGCAAGCATTCTTCACCTCGTCCAATGTTGGTGGTTCCACAGCATGTCGTCCGCCCTAATTTCCATCCCGTTCCCCTCGACGACTTTCCTGCCTTTCTCACCGTTTAACACCACTTCAAAGCATCATTCACAACGCCAGATCACCTGCGATTCATCGGTAATCAGGTTCCACTCCCTGTCATTACACATGGGCACGGTCCGGTTCCTGATTCCGTTAATCGTTCTATAGAAGCCTTCCTCGTTGCGTGCCTGGTGAAGCAATTCTGCGTCTCCGCGAGGACGCAATCGTAGAGCTCAGGTTTCTTATGGTGGTGAAGCCTCTCTTCGGCAGCTCTCGTCTCCCGTATTTCTCCCGCATCTGACGCGTCACACGATAAGCTGCTACTAACGTGTTGACGTAGGCCCGGTTCCTCTCTTTCGCCACCTCTTAACACTCAGGATCGAACCACCCACAGCGCGTGGTTTCTGTTGTCGTGTTTATTTTTTCTCGGGCTCATGGATGTGCTTTCACTTCTCGTTCAGGTCCTCTCCAGCTGGCTCACCGATCCGTCTATAAATTTTCCGAGTATACTCTGCAGCAACTCCTTTCGCTGATAACCTCTAGCAGTCCAGACGTATCTACCTAGCCGACTTCGATTCAACCGTTATGTGCTCGACAAAAAAAAAACACCCTTACATGCCCGACGGGGTACCCGGGTACCCACAATTTGAAACACCTGTAACTTTGACAATTTCCATCCGATTTTAGTGGTTTTAGTACTAAAAGATTCAGCAACTAATCAACTTTGAAATCAGTGCCAGCGGTGTCCCGAAAAAATGTTTTCATTTCTGAAATCCGGTTTTTCGAAGATTTGTTCCGAAACTGAGGATTCTCGTAAATATTAAATAATATAATTGGTATAATTGATACTTCATATGAATACTTGCGGAATCGGGGTGATGTCTAGAGGCCTGCAAACGACAGTATTGGCCATTTTGAATATCAAAATGGCGACTTCCGGTTTCTGGAAATAAATATAAATTAGCCGAATACCATCGAATATGGATATTTTCTGAACCGGGTAAGGCCCAGAGACCTGAAATTAACTTCAGACGCTATTTTGAAATTCAAGACGGCGACTTCCGATTTTTGGAAAACAGGTAAAATTGACTAAATACCACCTCATATGAGTAGTTTTGGAAGCAAAATGATGTCTAGAGACCTGAAAACGACCCCAGAAATGAACCAAATAATACCAATCACACACGCCATTTTTAAACTCTATATGGCGACTTCCGGTTCGTCTGGTTTCTTTTTGAGTTCTCTGGGTATCATCCCGATTTCGGAAATACCCTTCTTGGGTGGTATTGGGCCATTTTTTTCTTTTCCAGAAACTGGAAATCACCATTTTGATGTTCAAAATGGCCGCTAGGGTCGTTTTCAGGTCTCTGGACATCATCCCGATTCCGGAAATACTCTTATAAGGCAGTATTAGGTGAACTTTAGCTGTTTTTGAATTCCGGTCTCTGCGCATCATCCTGATTCCGGTGATATCCATATTCGAAGGTATTCTGTCATTTTTGGCTCTTCTCCAGATACCGGAAGTCGCCATTTTGAAATCCAAAATAGCGTCGTTTTCCGATTTCTGGACATCATTCCGATTCTGAAATTACTCATATTGGGTGGTACGCAATGTTGTATTATATTTAATCGTTTCTGTTTATATGACGACTGAAACGGTTAGTTTGATGGGTTTATCGGCTTAATCAGTCCGTGTATACTAGCAAAAGCGATTTGTTTTTTTTTCCCTTATTCCGACAGTTTCGGTGACTTTATTTCACCTTTTTCAAGGAGTAGAAAGGATAATCGTTCTATTGTTAAGTGTGTTGGTGTCCAACATCGGTTGTCTGGTGTGTATTACAAATGGCGTCCCACTTTGGTGCATGTGTACCTATTTTTGTGTGCTACACTGTATAAGCTTCTAAAGCTTTTTCTAGCACTTACTTTTTTCAAGCACTTTTATGGCAATTTCACTTTAATCGGGTAATAAATATTCTAAGCTGTTGGTTTTGCGTCTTCCTCTGTAGTCTACTAATTCTTAAAACAAATCGTTTTTGCTAGTATACACGGACTGATTAAGCCGATAAACCCATCAAATTTAATCGTTTCTATGGCCACTAGAAACCCCGTTGGAATCTGTTTTGGAAGGACAATTTTGAGGGCACACCACCATGACACCCAAACCCATAAAAATGACCTGTAGAAGTAATTTTATGAACTTAGAAGCCATAATTGTACGAATTTGTTCAAATATTCATAAAATTCCTCAGTTTCGAAACATATCCGAAAAAACTGGATTCCTGGCAATGAGGAGATTATATCGGGACGCCGCTGACACAGGTTTCGAAGTAGTGAAGCTACCGAATCTTTTGGTGCTTAAATTATCAAAATCGGATGAAAATTGTCAAAGTTACAACAATATCAATTTGTGGGTACCTGGGTACCCCGTTGGGCATTTAAGGGGTAAAAAAATTCAACTTCCAAGTGCCAAGTTTCCAATCGTTGTCCTAGGTCTATACTGACTATTCCGTATCATTCTCACCGTATCATTCTCACCGATTTTCCCTTGGTTGCGCGTATCCCAGTCGGTACCACCTGGAGGTGGGGATAGGAGTTGCTGAGTGTTCTGCTTTGGACCGACTTGGGTTTATTTTATGCCAACTAGTACGGGTGTTCTGATAATATTCACTACCCAGCCGTTTACCAACTATAACTGTTATTAGTCACATATAAAAATTAGCATGCAACAATCGCCGCCTGCTGCGCTGCGGCAAGTCTGCTTGCTACTGGTCGATCCGCTTTCAGAAAATCATCCTTTTGCTACAGTGCTGGTCGGAGGAATAATGATTATTTTCCATTGTTCCTACGATCACTGCAACTGTAGAATAAGTATGATTTACTGAAAACCGGATCGACCATTAGCAAGCAGACTTGCCGCAGCGCAGCAGGCGGTGATTTTAGGTCTGTATGGTTTTTGCTGCAACACACGCTCATTTGATTACAACATTCCGGAGCGAGCGGCATCTTGTGTTTTTAGCGCATCGAAATTATTATTTTTCCGCCACTCGCCAGAACGTTGTTAATAGTGATTAAAACATTAAAATCTCGCATTTCTTCTTAGTGTTTAGTTTTTTCCTGCAGACGGCAAAACGATTTTTTCTCTATTTCCTCGTTTTTTTTCATACTGTTTTTATACTGTTTTTGTATTGTAACACACCTATGGCATTTTCGAACTCATTCAGTAAACGATTTTTGTGTAGTTGCATTAATCTAGCTGTTTAATTTGCATGACACATACTAAAACACTCAATAACAACATAAAAAATTTCAAATTAAAATTTCGCCTAAAATAAATGTAGAACTGCATATTTCATCATTTGCAAGGTAATAAAACTCAGCATTGCTTCAAGAACGTGGTAATTTGTACTTGGCAGAAGAAACGAAACAATTCACTTTGAGCTAATGTGTATCGTACTAGTTTAGGTCTACTAGTTCTCCTGGTAACAGCAATATTACGAGATGCTAAACTTGGCAGCTCTGCCGCTTGTCCGTGGCCCGGTTGTATCTTTAAATCCCTTAAAATGACAGTTGACGAAAAACTAATGCGCGCATCGTTCGTCTTCATACTTAAAAAACTACGCGCAGCGCAGCTCAGCCTTTTCCATAATTAACACAATTCATGAATTACCCACACTTAAAAAAGTTAATAAAAGCATCATAAATATCTACTTATAAGGCACAACAATAAATATGCAGCCTGCGAGCATTTTTTTGGATTAGTTTATCAGATTCTCGTGTGAACGTGCCTGAATGTAAAGTTGGAAAACAGATTTTTTAAATTTTCAGTTTCAAAGTTTTCTATTCATGCCAAACTATTGGTTCAGACGAAACACGCAAGTAACACTGTAGAAGGCAGCTAGCTCCCATTGCATTCGGATCACTTGATTTTCCCGTCAGGCTCCACTTTTCAGGGCTGCAAAGTACCTCTGCTGATATTCAAATCTCTGCTCCATAAAGGCACAAACGTACAAAATAATGTGACAACACTTTGAAAGAAATTCGTTGAAAATTATTGGTTTACATTTGTAGTTAAACTGGAAATGAAAATTTTACACTGGTTAAATGACACTTCTGCCCATATGATGAAACAAATTTGGACTGTTTATGGTCGATTGGATCAAGTAGTAGCTGGAAGACTTTACCGAAACGCCAGTTTTCACTTGGCTGGCTCTTTATTGGTCTTTCGTCAGATATCTTTTCATCGTCAATGAACTGATTTTTTTTTTATTTTTAAAGTGTCATTTTTTTTGAAGAGTGCAGAAATGTAATAACCAGAGCTGCGGAAAGTCAATATCATACTACAGACAATACGCCAAAATGATGCAACACCAGAATCAGCCAACTACGATGCATGGTTCATTACAAAAAGGTTTGCGATGTTACAATGATTCTCTTAGCGTCAACTCTCACTCTCATTTTTTTCGTGGCATCTTTCTCGATCATTCGGTTATGGCTGTACTGAGATTGAACTAGCAAAAATATCAAGTTCATTTTGACAGCATGATGTTATGAGGATAGCAAACATAAAATCAATGATTTTTCTTCAATTGATATGTATGATATTGATATATGGTCGGCGTGCGATCAGACCGAACTAAGCGCCGTTTTCTCAGATTGAGTTATTGACACCCAGTGGATATGAGAAGTAATAATCTATCTATTATGAAGTAACGAATCGTTTGAGCATTTGATATTGATATTATAACAAAAAATTCTCTGTAACAGCTTGTACACAGCAATTGCGGCGGTAAATGTTTTTCAACGCTTGGTTCGGTTTGGCTGCACGCCGACTAGAAGCATTGTCAATAAACAACTATTACTTCGTTTTGTAACTGAGCGTATTTTAGTTTGGTACATTTTGAATCTGTATTATCATTTATTTTTATTCTTAGTAGAGAATATGCTTCTTCATAACACCAATAATAATAAAAAGAATTCTATTAATATTTTTCAAATGATCTCATATCTGAAAAATAATATTGCATTTTTATTTGTTTTTTGACAGTATGAGTTTATTAATTTAATTCTTGAATATTGTTCTTGTTGTAGGTTAAATTAAAGACAGTGTCAGTTCGCGGCAAAAAATGAATTGCGGTTGGCAAAACAGGAAACTTTTAAATATGTATGGGTATGTATATTTATATACAGATCCTGTTAAATTTTGGCACGGTTCAACTTTGAAACTGTTCAATTTCGGTTCGGAACGGTTTTGCTTCTCCTAGTTTTCATTCATATTTTCTTTTAACGAAGAGGATGGCCGGAGTTAATCGACTGGTTTCGGATATTTGGCCGGAATATGTTTCAGTAACATGGTAACGATGATTAAAGCAGTGCTTAGAAGTGCTTAAAATCCCACCATGCCTCTCATTGAAAAATGTAAAAATGCGGACCTGTTCCGGTTGTGTTCCGAATACTCGGGGTTGTTGTGCCAGCCCACCAAGCGACACCTATAACCACTGGTTTGAAATTATAAACCTAGTTCATTGTGGCCATATCTTGAGTTGGGATCGTCACGGACCGCAAAGCAGATCAAATTTAAAAAATCCTGATAGCAACAAACTTCAAGCTGGCACTGACATAATCACGCTACTAAAACGATTTTTGATATTCCAAAAATCACCTTGATTTGCATTGCAGTGATATTTCCCAGTGAACTCTGTATATTCACGACGATTGACAATGCGAACCCGAAAATGGCAACAAAAGAGACAAGATATTGAATCACTTGTCGGATCTCCACGCTTACTGTGATGGTTGCTGGCTATTCATGACAGAAAAATACTACAAGGTATACAGCCCTAGGGGTTGTATGAAATTGTGACGTAGGACTGAATATATAATATATGCTAAACTAAATATTATTATATGCTGCGCTAAACTGTTCATAGGTAACACTACCGTTTATTTTTGATAGTTGTTTTAAAACTAACGATGCATGAATACATGAAAATTTTACACTAGTAGTAGTTGCGAAAATTTTCATAACTCTTATCTTCAAGCATCTATAGTTTTGAAAAGAACCGATTCCATAATATTCAGTTAGAAATTCGTGCTACAGAACGCTGATAATCGCACCATGAATATTTTGTTGGCCGCGCATAAAATTTGCTCTCCGCTGTGCCCGAGTTAGTAGCTGTGCTAGCAAAATATCCTTCATCGAACGATGGTAAGTGTTGCTGCCGTATGCAAAATAAAGGTGTAACATCGTTCCGCAGTGCCTGGAAGTTGACTCGTATGCAGCTCTCGTTTCTCAATGTCGCGTACCTTTAACAGTTGCACTGCTCTCGCTTATGTGTAACAAACTAAACTGAAGCTGAATTTTCTTCACGCAGTCTTTTGTATCGAGTTCAGCGTAGATTTTTACCATTAAGGCGTGGCCACGTAGCTTATAGAAAGAAAGAGAAACAAACCAACACATCTTCAATACTACTGAGTGATTTTCATAAGCATCAAAAGAAAGTTTTTGCTTTCCCGATGCGAAAATCACTCTGGTTCTGAGATTAACTAATTTTCGTTGCTGATATTTGACTGATAACGGTGTTCGAGTGAACACAATCAAACAATTAAACCGGAAAATCACTCAATTTAGCAGTGAAAATTCTTGAAATGAGGGTTATATCTTGTGACAAACTATTCATAGGTAACACTACCGTTTATCTTTGGTGCGTCCTGGTCGTTATTGTAAAAATGATTATTTAGAAATAGATGGACATTTCACACTAGTAGTAGTTGTGAAAATTCTCATAACTCTTATCTTCATTATCTAATAGTTCTGAAAAGAACCGATTTCATAATCTTCAGCTCGAAATGTAGCTACAGAATGCTGATGATCACACCACCACCGGTAGCATCGATTATTTTGTTGGCCGCGTATAAAATTTGCTCTCCGCTGTGCCCTCCAGCAACTGTGCCAGCAAAATATCCTGCAGCGTACGATGCTTATTGTTGCTGCCGTGTGCTGAATACAGGTAACATGCTCCGCGGTGCCTGGAAGTTGACTCGTATACAGCTCTCGTTCCTCAATGTCACAAAGCTTTAACAGCTGCACCGCACTCGCTATTGTGGAACAAACTAAACTGAAGCTGAATTTTCCACACGCAGTCTTTTGTATCGAGTTCAGCGTAGATTTTACCATTAAGGCGTGGCTACGTAGCTTATAGAAAGAAAGAGAAACAAACCAATACATCTTCAATACTACTGAGTGATTTTCATAAGCATCAAAAGAAAGTTTTTGCTTTTTGCTTTCCCGATGCAAAAATCACTCTGGTTCTTAGACTAACTAATTTTCGTTGCTAATATCTGACTGATAACGGTGTTCGAGTGAACACAAACAAACAATTAAACCGGAAAATCACTCAATTTAGCAGTAAAAATTCTTGAAATGATGGTTATATCTTGTTGTGATAAACTATTCATAGGTAACACTACCGTTCATCTTTGGTGCGTCCTGGTCGTTATTGTAAAAATGATTATTTAGAAATAGATGAACATTTGACACTAGTAGTAGTTGTGAAAATTCTCATAACTCTTATCTTCATCATTTTATAGTTCTAAAAAGAACCGATTTCGTAATCTTCAGCTCGAAATGTATGCTATAGAACGCTGATGCTCACACCACCACCGGTAGCATCGATTATTTTGTTGGTCGCGTATAAAATTTGCTCTCCGCTGTGCCCTCCAGCAGCTGTGCCAGCAAAATATTCTGCAGCGTACGATGGTAACTGTTGCTGCCGTGTGCAGAATAAAGGAACATGCTCCGCGGTGCCTGGAAGTTGACTCGTATGCAGCTCTCGTTTCTCATTGTCGCGAAGCTTTAACAGCTGCACCGCACTCGCTATTGTGGAACAAACTAAACTGAAGCTGAATTTTCCACACGCAGTCTTTTGTATCGAGTTCAGCGTAGATTTTTACCATTAAGGCGTGGCCACAAAGCTTATAGAATGAAAGAGAAACAAACCAAAACATCTTCAATACTACTGAGTGATTTTCATAAGCATCAAAAGAAAGTTTTTGCTTTTTGCTTTCCCGATGCAAAAATCACTCTGGTTCTTAGATTAACTAATTTTCGATGCTAATATTTAACTGATAACGGCGTTCGAGTGAACACAAACAATTAAACCGGAAAATCACTCAATTTAGCAGTATAAATTCTTGAAATGATGGTTATATCTTGTTGTGATAAACTATTCATAGGTAACACTACCGTTTATCTCTGGTGCGCCCTGGTCGTTTTGTAAAAATGATTATTTAGAAATAGATGAACATTTCACACTAGCAGTAGTTGTGAAAATTCTCATAACTCTTATCTTCATCATCTTATAGTTCTAAAAAGAACCGATTTCGTAATCTTCAGCTCGAAATGTATGCTATAGAACGCTGATGCTCACACCACCACCGGTAGCATCGATTATTCTGTTGGCCGCGTATAAAATTTGCTCTCCGCTGTGCCCTCCAGCAGCTGTGCCAGCAAAATATTCTGCAGCGTACGATGGTAACTGTTGCTGCCGTGTGCAGAATAAAGGAACATGCTCCGCGGTGCCTGGAAGTTGACTCGTATGCAGCTCTCGTTTCTCAATGTCGCGAAGCTTTAACAGCTGCACCGCACTCGCTATTGTGGAACAAACTAAACTGAAGCTGAATTTTCCACACGCAGTCTTTTGTATCGAGTTCAGCGTAGGTGTTTATCATTAAGGCGTGGCCACGCAGCTTAGACAAAGACAAACAAACCAAAACACTTTGTTGAGTCAAAATATGTAGGCAGTGGAATTTATTTCGTCCATGTTATTGTTATCTGTGCTTGGGAAGCAAGCCAATAACGAGGGAAATATATGGGAAAGCTTGACCTTGGAACTTTTCACCTTTTTCCACCATTAAGCAGTAGAGCAACAATGTTAAACATAATATCAAAAAATTGTTACACATTTTATCTATTCACCGACATATAAATGACTAAGATGCATTAAGTCGTTCGCTTGCTATAACCGTTTGAAATCTGACGCAACATTCGCCAGTTTCATTTTCATTTTCACAAAGTGTAATCTAGTATAGAAAACAAAGACGTAGTCCTACGTCAAAACGAGTGCGATGATATTTTCTCCCTCGTCATAGTCAGCATGTTGCTTGGATTAATCGCAGCTCTGGTAATAACAAATTGCAAAAAAATTCACGATGTCCCGGGAAAATAAGTGGTAAAAATATAATTTTCATATTGTAGATTTCATTTGAATCTGGTCATAAATAGAAAATTGGAAAAAGTCAATAACCCGCTGATCTGAACATACTCAAAAAGTCATACAATCCATAGGAGACAAAAGTTTCGTTACAACCGATCGAGATTTCTCCTCCATGGTTTTTCTCCCTGTTTATTTTCTTTCAGCATTGTTTCCATTTGGCATGTTTCAGTTGTTTTAAACCGGTTGATCCGATCAATGATCCGCTTTTAGATTTGCAAACGTTTAGGTTCGATGGCATTCAATTCGAAACAATTCACGAGCAATAAATCGTGTGTACAGACATGTACTATTAATGAATGTCAGCAAATTATAAAATGGCGGAAGATGAAACTCATTATCACGCACACCAGCTTCTATAGCGAGTATAACAAACCAACAGTTCTACTTATTCGTGTTGTTTCATACTGTTGATCCAACGGTATTCAAGATTAAAAGCCTTATCCGTCCAAATTACTAGTTTACTAAATGTTGCCCAGCTTTTGGCAGGCACTTCTTAGACTAGACACTATATTAAAGCTTTTTAGAACGATATGAAAATAAATCGTTTGACACTTGTTCCATTACTTGTTGTACACTCTCACCTAGTTCTTTTGAAATACAAGTGTAAGCGTTACTCGCGCAATTGATTTGACCATTAGTATATATAAACATTAGAAAAGGTATAAACAACTTGAAAGTAGTCGGTTCATAGTCGTAAGTAGAGAAATTTAAACCAGAAATTATATTTACTGTTTAATTGATACATGTATGAATATTTTACACCTTGAATAATGTTCGAAATTTCGTGCAGCTAGAAATCCTCTCAGCATATGTTTTCACCCACAATCTTTACCTTATCGAACCCATTTTTCACTCAAATTTGCACGAACATGGCTTATCGCAACCTCATAGATCAAATCGCTCTGTTTATGGAGATAATTCCGTTTCGCGCTCACCCAAAACACGCAACTTTCAAGTTCGGTCAACTTTCGAGACCTCCGAAAAGCACAGCACGACGGGAAGCATAAATTGTTTCCTTGTTGAATTGATTTTTTTTCTTTTTTTCTGTTTTTTTGCAAAAACGCGGGTGCACCTTCGGCATTTCACTTTTACCGGGCGCCAAAAAAAGAAGTGTTGCGCTCCAAATAATCTTCCTCGCACTCTTCTGCTGCGGTGTTGAATATCGGTATGCTTCCTGCTTGGTGAACATCGTGTTCAATTGGGCGGCTTTGGTAATAAGATAAGACCGGTTCCAGAAATGGTCGTCTCTCTTTGAATGTTCCAAACATTTCGCACAACCGGCGACGGCGGCGGCGGAAAAACGGAGAAAGTTTCGCTTTTAAACTACTTTTGATTAATCCACACTGTGTGCTGCTGCGCACATAATCGGGTGAATGTGATTTGGATGATGATACTTGCGCCTCGCTACGTTGAGTGTTTACTAATCAAGGCCTTCAAAAGTTGTGTGTTTTTTGTTTTCGAAGGTGTTCAACAAACACCCGGAAAAGGGCGAGAAACAGTGGAAACAAGATTTGGGGTTTAAACGATTAAAAATGTAGGTCAACTGAGACCATCTTCGTGCGGAACTGAAAAGCGAAAAGCTTTTTGGCCAATTTTCATCGTGTAAACCAATGATGTCCAACGATGATGAACGGCACGCAAAATTTTACTTTCTGCAGTGTTCTCAGTGGGGGATTTTGGACGTTTTTGACATGGATTCGTTGACAACACATGAACGCGGTTTGAAAAAAAAAAAAACCAATGCCGGCGGAACCATCACTTGGAAAATCCATCGCAGCTCGCATCGACACTTGCGAAAGTGTTTAATTTCTCGCTGTGCGGCGCTTACTGTTGACATGTAAAACACGCTAGTGATGGTACAGAAACCGCAAACCAAACGTTCGAGCGAAACTGGCAACCATTTACTTTCCGAAATGTCGATAAGATCAACGACGTCCAACTAAACAGATCAGATCGCAATTTGACTAAAACATTTAGTACTGTGGAAGTTGTAAGGTCTAGGTGTTCATATACCCTAAAATCTGAGAGGATTGAAGTTTTTTTTATCAAGAAGAATAATAATTAGGGAACCTATACATTAGAGAAATGACAAGACACTCACCGTTAAGGCGACTGTCAACATCAAAACGGATAACGGCAATGCAAAATTATACAGCTCGCCCGTTTTGATGTTGACAGTTGCCTTGACGGTGAGTGTCTTGTCATTTCTCTAATGTATAGGTTCCCTATTAATAATTGAGAAAAAAAAAATATTAATAAACTGAGAGAACTGAAAAAACATGATAAAAGCGGACACCAAACCAAAAAATATTAAAAAGGTCGGGAGCTAACAGTTTTGCGTTTTTGGACGAGTCAAATGTTTAATTTTGTACACGCTGCTTTAGGTATTCTTATGCAAAATGTCAAAAAGTGAGTTATCGGGTACTGGATAATTGAGTAACATTTACCCAAACTTTCATAATTACCATGTTTACTCAGTTTTGAGTTATTATTCATGATGTTTACTCACCCCTGAGTATATGTATATGTCAAAAGTTTTCAACAGCGATATTATCTGTTTCCGAAGAACAATTGGTGTCGCTTTTTGTTCGTTTGCTAGCAGTAAGTATTTGATCTTTCATCAAATCAATAATTTCCTAATCAATTACATTACAAACAACATGTAACAATATTCCATAACAATTTCAGCCCAATATCATTATGGCAGAGGATTTGAAAACATAAAAAACATCTCTTCAAAATGAACAACCGCATGTTGTGTGTCCTGCGATGCCGTTTTAAGTCGGGCTTTCATTCGTGATAATGAACGGAAACATTTGTATCGATGTACAGTGCCCAATACATGCAATCGATACAATTTAAATCCTTCGCAGTGTTTGGTGACGGATGATGACGGGTTTTCTGGTGTGCGAACTGTACAAAAACATGAGCCACAGTTCACGGGCAACTGTGAACCGGTTGGTTGCCGCATTATATAAAGACACGTGAATGATTTTAAACTTTTATAATGTTTCGATGAAAAATAAATCTATGATTTTGATTGTTCTGAATTTATTTTATTTATTGAGTCAGATTTACAAAAACCAGAAATCATCAAATTTCCAAATTTAGGCAAACTGGGTAACTTGTACTCATTTTCGTTAATTCCTGGTTTGCATAAACCGAGTAGATTCTAATCAGTTTTTGACGTATGACGCCCTTACTCAGAAGTGAGTAACCGTAAAAGTACTCAAATTAGGGTACCTCCACTTTTTTCAAAAATGGGTCATATCTAACTCACTTTAGAGTAACAAATAATGAGCGTGTATGATTACGACCACTTCTTATTGTAGGTGTGAATAAAACAACCCGCGATCATTCTCAGAATTGCGCATAAAGCGGCTCGACGCACCGCAAACCTGCTGTGCTACATTTTTAATTTCTCAACTCAAATAGCTATGTTTTCGAAGCAATTTCGATTTCGGAGACCCAAAAACGCTTAATTCCCAGCACCGAAACAAAGTTTAAATTTTCCAATCCGCCGCTTTCAAAGGTATATAATTAACCAAATCTTATCGATGATGTGCGAAAAGTTGCGCTAGATCGCCCAGGTTCGATAGCGAAAGCGCGTGCGGGAATTTGCTGCACTGCTACGGTTGCCACAAACCCTCTAATAAAACGGACAGGCTGTGTTTTTTTCCTCTCTTCAAGCCGGCATGCCATTAGGCTCAGGCCACTCCACGCAGACAGATTAGATCAATGACCACTCGGATTGTGCGGCATGGCAATCAAGAGCCGGATCGCTTACTTACTTATGCGATCACTACTTGCTTGCAGTTGTTATTGTTTCGCCTGTCAAAGCTCGATCGTAAGGAGTAGTTTTGGTGCGGCAGTGCCGAGTTTCACACTCCTCCTGGTGGCAAACTGGTCAATAACTAGCAACCACGTCTGTCGAATCGTATGGCAGCTGGAAACAGCAACAACATAATTGCTGCTGATTAACCATCTATGTGGAAGCACTTGACAGCTAACATTAAACAAACTTTTTCTTTATGCGTCGCACTTTTTTGTTTATTTTTGCTCTGAAATTATTCAGTCTGCAAAAAAAAACGTCACGTTTCACTAGTGCTGATTTCACTTACCATTTCAAGTGGTTCTGTGAAAACATTTTGAACAACCCCTAAGCCAGCGACATTCCGTCAACCAAGAGTACACCGTTAGAATACAGGGTAGTAATTAATCTTCATGGGAAACATAGCACTTGTGCACCGGGTGAGAGAAAAAAAAACAGAGCAAACATTACCCAACCCACTAACCGCATTGGCTGCGCACCGCAAATTAAAGAGCGGAAAAGCAGTTTTTAAAAATGATGCAACAATTCTTGCGTGTTTCTCGGCGACTGTTGCGTATATTTTTTTCCGTTGCAGGTTGTTGTTTTTTTTCTCACGTGTGCAGCATACAACACAAGCCAGCCCTGGCCGAGCGGATTGGTATTCGAGGTGCAGCTCGCAAGACTAATTTGGCTGGTTCTTTCATTTTTATTATTAAGATCTTGAACGCTTGGCGAATTTGCTGTTCACAGTTCAACCCTATAAAACCGTGCAAACAGGTTGTATCTAAGTAACGATTGTAGCACCCCTAGATGAGAGGCATAACGGATTATTATTTCTTGATTTGTTTTCACGCTGAATATTGATGACTTTCAATGACAAATTTGAATTACGATAAAAATGTACAACTTCATATTATTTACATACCTCAAGTAATTAACAATCCCCTTCAGAGTCTCCCAGTGACTCTCCGTATGGCACTGTTGGAACCTACGCATCATCAGAGGATAGGTGCGTTGGTTTCCTGTGACAGCTTCAGTTTTCCGGTCTGTTGATGGTAATCGAACTTCATTCATATCGAAATGGTACCATGGATCGCACTACTTCAGCTTCTTAATCGTGGACATTTTTCGGCCGACTTTAGATCACCATGAAGATAATTGGAGTGTACAAGCAATACAAACAGTCCAGATCATGTGAATCCCGGATTTAGCAGCAACGAGGTTTGGGCTCTCTTTCCGGTTGAACATCTCCGTGACTACGTTTTGCTGCAAGGGACCATCCACATTCCACTTGGACAGCTTTGGGGCATATGGGTAGTTGTCCACGGGGGTCAAAATCGTTAAAAATCTGTCCACGTGGAATGTGCATGGCCTCCAATAAGTATACGACCAGGGCTCTACATTGTCGAAACAAAACAATGAAACTGAATATCTTATGCTGTCATTTCGACTCAAACAGGTTCACTTTCATTTTGATTCCTTTCGGCTACTGTCATCGAATCACTTCTTTTTCTCTGTCCCGTCTGTTGTTCATCGGATCATTTCAAAGTGACGGAAAGAGATTCTTTCCTTTCCTGCAGCGTGTCAATTGATCGCATCGCAAGGTTGGTGATAGTTTTCTAATACCGCAAGCCGTAGTTAGAACGGCAATGGCATCCAATAAAAACGTCACGCAAGCTCCTCCCTCTCTTCCTATATATGCGTGATGTACTGTATGGAGGCCTCCTGTCTCCGTTAGCACTCATTGTCATTTTCAATTGAAAATAGTCATGTGAGAGTGATTCTCCGCTTTCAATTGAAAAGCATTTGTATCAATTTCAAGCCCTTCAATTCTCAAAATCGAAGCAAAAGCTTTCGACTGGGTTTCATGTGACTCACAAAGTGCTCGAAAATAATACAAAAGCTTTTAAATTGAAAGCGACGCGTCGCGACGGGTCAAAGCGTCACTATAACCCGATAATTCTCAATTGAAAAATGACAGGCTCTGTATGCGACTGCCCGTTCTATTTAAATTTTCTTTAATTTGTATAATCGGTTCTTGTTTCCGTAACAATAGTCCCGACCTTAATTATTGTAGCTTTCATTACCTCGAGTTCGTGGAATTTCTTGAACTACTCCGATTTCCGTTTAAGTAGGAAAACCATCGCAAAGTGAGAATGGCTGTCAAAGGAGTATACAAAGTAGCAATAGCTGTCCCGTGTGCGTATCTCAATCGGTCCGCACACGTCCGAATGGGTGCGTTGACTCAAGCTTCTTTTTGCCTTTCTCCTAGAAAGGTATAGCAATCACTGCAAAAACTAAAGGTATAAAAGTGCTCAAAAGGGCCGAATGTCGTATATCACTCGACTCAGTTCGACGAGCTGAGCATTTTCTGTATGTGTGTGTGTGTGTGTGTATGTGTGTGTGTAACGCTCTCCCAATCTCACTCGATTTTCTCAGAGATGGCTGGACAGATTTTCATGAAATTAATTGCAAATGAAAGGTCTAGTTGCCCCATGAGACCCTATTGAATTTTATTGTAATCGGATTTTTAGTTTAGAGGTTATGTTTAAAAATGTAAAAATCACGAAACATCATTATCTCAGAAAATGCTCAACCAATTTCAACAAAATTGGTTTTAAATGAACGGGCTACCTAAAAAACCCTTAAATTTTGAATTTGATAAAGATTGGACATGTGGCTCAAAAGTTATTTACAGAAACGTGTTCTGGAGAGTGTTTAATCTCACTCATGTTTCTCAGAGATGGCTGGACCGATTTTCATAAAATCAGTGTCAAATGGAAGGTCTAGTTGCCCCATAAGACCCTATTGATTTGTTTTGCAATCGGACTATTACTTTGCCTGTTATGTTTAAAAATGTGAAATCCAGCTGTGAAAAGAAACATATTCCGAAGACTACTTAAACTCACTCACTTTTCTCAGAGATGGATGAACCGATTTCCACAAAATTAGTGTCAAATGAAAGGTATAGCTGCCTCATAACACCCTATTGAATTTCACTGTAATCGGTTTGTTACTTTGTCTGTAATGTATCAAAATGTGAAAATCACGAAACTTCATTATCTCAGAAACTACACAACCGATTTGAACAATATTGGTATCAAATGAACGGGCTAGTTAAAGGATAACTAATGAAATATGATGATTGAACACGTGGTTTAAAAGTTGTGAAAAGAATAACGAATTTGAAATAGAAGAAAAATCCTTTCCTATAAATAATCGAATCTAAAATGATATTTAATCGAATGATATATAATCGAGTCCAACCTAAATATGAGTACAGTAACGTTTCGATTGTACCACGATCAAAAACAAATTTCGCGTCATATATTTGAAACCTATTATTATATGTGTTTGAATGTTATGTTTTAAATGTTAGGTATGATTTCACTGGCTACCAAAAATTTGTTATTTAGGATGAAAAATAAATTCAGCAAATGTTATCAAGGTGGCCTTTCTCCTAGAAAGGTATACTGCCGTTCCAAGCATAGTTGTCCCAGAGTGCATAAGGTTTGTGTAGAACATGGAACTACTATGATTAGAACGGCAGTATAGCAATCACTGAAAAAACTAAAGATATAAAAGTGCTCCAGAGGGCCGAATGTCGTATATCACTCGACTCAGTTCGACGAGCTGAGCATTTTCTGTATGTGTGTGTGTAACGCTCTTCCAATCTCACTCGATTTTTTCAGCGATGGCTGAGCCGATTTCAATTAAATTAATTGCAAATGAATGGTCTATTTGCCCCATAAGACTTTATTGAATTTTATTGTAATCGTATTTTTAGTTTAGAGGTCATGTATCAAAATGTAAAAATCACGAAACATCAATATCTCAGAAACTACGCACCCGATTTTAACAAAATTAATCTCAAATGAACGAGCTACCTAAAAAATTCTTAACTTTTGAATTTCATAAAGATTGGACATGTGGGTCAAAAGTTATGGAAAGAAACGTGTTCTCGAGACTATTCAATCTCACTCATGTTTCTCAGAGATGGCTGAACCGATTTTCATAAAATCGGTGTCAAATGGAAGGTCTAGTTGCCCCATAAGACCCTATTGATTTGTTTTGCAATCGGATTATTACTGTGCCTGTTATGTTTAAAATGTGAAATCCAGCTGTGAAAAGAAAAATATTCACAAGACTACTTGAACTCACTCCTTTTTCTCAGAGATGGCTGAACCGTTTTTAACTAAATTAATGTCAAATGGGAGGTTTAACACCCTATTGAATTTAACTGTAATCGGACTGTAATTTCGTCTGTAATGTATCGAAATGTAAAAAACCACGAAACTTTATTATCTCAGAAACTACACAAGCGATTTGAACAATATTGATATCAGATGAACGGACTAGTTGAGGGTTAACTGATGAATTATGCTTAAACACGTGGTTTCATAATTCGGCTGTCCTATACGTTCCCATTTCATTTGATTATAATCGAACTTAAGCAACCGTTATGTATTAAATTGTTAAAACAACGAAAGTCTATTATCTCAAAGATTACACGACTTATTTAACATAACTAGTGTCATACGAACGAGTTATCTTTTAAACTTACAAATAACTAACTTCATAACAACTTGATATGTGGTTCAAAAGTTATGGAACGAAAAGAAATTCAAAGACTATTTATAACTATACCTGATTTGATCAATACCTCAACATCATTGCCTCAACATGATTAAAATGTGGTACCGTACTATTTGAACGTTCCCGGTATTGATCGTAATTAAATTGTTCAAAATTAAGTAATTTTTTTTATTTCGCTATTTCTTAAACACCAAACATAAAGAGTGAATATACTTTTGTTGGATTGAAGCGTCCATGTAAATCCATTTTTATGCATAATAAATTTGAATGAGAAAGGCTGGGTCTGACCGCTAGGTGAATTAATTTTGGTTTTTAACGAAGCTTTCTTTTGACTCCTTCCATCAAATTCTGTACAGCCTTCATGGTTACTTTGTTCGCCGCAGAATGCAAGTTAGCCTCGAACTACATCTCGTTGCCAACTGTCTTCCGTGTCTTCTTGGGCTTGAGGATAGCCCAGTATTTTTCAGGGTTCATATCCTTTGGCACCACCTGGACGTTGTTCGCGGCATACCACTCCATAATCTTTTTTCCGTAATGGCAAGATGTCAAATCTGGCCAAAACAGAACGGAACAACTGTGTTGCTTGAGGAAAGGCAATTTCTGCCACTTTTCTTCTTCCAGTTGCCCTATAACATTCCTGTCCAGAAAGCTGTTTAAAGTCTGCCTTGAAGTAAGTTACATCATCCTGTACCAAGCAATCAAACTTCATCAGGAACTTCACGTACAGCTTTCACGATCGTTATCTGGCTTAATTCTTTTGCTTATCGTCACGAGTCACGAGTAAGTCCACAGTCGTTTGCTCGTTTTTTAGCTCGATTCACAGTTGTAGACGACACTCCCTGCTTGCTTGCGATATTTTGGATGTAAAGGGGTCGCCGTTTTTTGCGGCCTTTGGATTATGATTTCCCCCCGATCCTATCTTCTTGGCAGTCGACAAACGATATTTTCAAACACTTCTTTTACGTTGGTGACGGTTGATTTGACCACATTCAACTATTTCGCCAACTTCGCGAAAAGTCCGGATTTTCACGACGCGTGAACAAAATTTTGATTTGCTTCTCTTGCTTTGACACAGGGAAGCAGTGGTAATTGGCCTGCATGTGCATTCCACGATTGCAAGTTCCAATGACAACACCCATCTAGTTAGCCGTAATCGTTTGCCCTCCCTTTACTTTGAGATGGTCGCTAGAGCCGAAATTAAGCTTGAAGATGATCGATCTGGCACTGACCAACTCATAGTACCGAGCAGTATTCCATGAACAGCACAAACTTGTCGTACGTTGCTTTTTCGATGTCTTCATCTAAGCAGAGCTGCTGATTCGCCAGACCATGTGCCGGCGTACGGAACAAGAAATAATTGGAAGACGCAATATTTGGTAAACATGGCTGGTGAGACTAAACTTCTCATTTGAGCATTTATATATAAGTTTACGACTTAGGCATTTTCTCATACGTTTGCTCGTATAGTGGCCGTTTTTGCGCGGTGCTCTGCTTCATCGCATCAATTGAAATCGATACCGTTTCATAGTGATGATTTCGTTCCGTTTCAAAAGCTCATGATAAATAACACCGACTGCTAAATATGGGTCATTCCATACGAAGTGTACATACCACTTGGACACGACCATCACCGATTTTGCTCAAAGTTGGGGGGATTATTCATCTACTGTTTCTTTGGAAAAATCCCAATTTTGGTATCGATTGGATCACCCCCTGCTCTGTGGGACCCCCCTGTTTATTGCAAAGTCACGCATTTTTTGTTCAAAATCTCTTTTTTCTTTTTCTTACAATTCATAGATGTAAGATGTCCGAAAAATACTGATAGATGATTTTTGAAGAAAATAAACCAAGGAGTTCAGAAAAAATATAAGTTTTGACCGGAAGTGTTGCCAGATAAATTATTTTTGTATTTGAAAACTAAATTTACATTTTTCGGCAAATGCAGCCATTATGATTTTAAATTTGATAATTTCATCGTATTACTTGGAAAATTTCACATAAGAAACAACTGTCATCCCGAGGTAATATGAGCCAACCTCGAGATATAACATTTTTACGAAAAAAGTTGTAAACTTCGTAATTATTTTATTTTATAATTTATAGACGTAAGACACCCGAAAAATAGTGATAAGTGAATTTTGAAGAAAATAAACCAAGGAATCAAAAAAAAAAAATTGTTTATGACCGGAAGTGTTGCCAGATAGATTATTTTTGTATTTTAAAACTAAATTTGCATTTTTCGGCCAATGCACTATTTTTTTTTTAAATTTGATGATTTCATCGCATTTCTCGGATAATTATACGTAAGAAGCACTTACCACCCCGTGGTAATATGAGCCAATCTTGAGATATAACATTTTCACGAAAAATTAATTACGAAATTCAGAACTATTTTCGTAAAAATGTCTCGAGATTGGCTCATATTACCTCGGGATGATAATTGTTTCTTATGTAAAATTTCCAAGGAACACGATGAAATTATCAAATTTAAAATAAAAATGGCTGCATTTGCCGAAAAATGTTAATTTAGTTTTAAAATACAAAAATAATCTATCTGGCAACACTTCCGGCCAAAAACAATATTTTTTCTGGATTCCTTGGTTTATTTCCTGCAAAATTCATCTATCACTATTTTTCGGGTGTCTAACGCCTATAAATTGTAAAAAAAATTAATTACGAAGTTCACAACTTTTTTCGTAAAAATGCTTTATCTCCAGATTTGCTCATATTACCTCGGGATGATAGTTGTTTCTTATGTGAAATTTTCCAAGAAACACGATGAAATTATCAAATTTAAAATCAAAATGGCTGCATTGGCCGAAAAATGTAAAATTTAGTTTTCAAATACAAAAATAATTTATCTGGCAACACTTCCGGTCAAAACTTATATTTTTTCTGGATTCCTTGGTTTATTTTCTTCAAAAATCTTTTATCAGTATTTTTCGGACATCTTCCGTCTATGAATTGTAAGAAAAAGAAAAAAGAGATTTTGAACAAAAAATGCGTGACTTTGCAATAAACAGGGGGGGTCCCACAGAGCGGGAGGTATTCCAATCGACACCAAATTTGGGATTTTTTCAAAGTGACAGTAGATGAATAATTCTCCCAACTTTGAGCAAAATCGGTGATGGTCGTGTCCAAGTTTGTGCTTTTTCGTGGTCACTTGGTGTGGAACGACCCATATACATGAGCGGGCAGCTCCCATGACTTTTTTCTTTGAGCATCCATCCATTTTTCCTCGAAGGTCACGGCGCAGTTGTTTACAGGCCAAAAAATGTCGTTCAACGTTCAAGTTCAAATCATAAGGAACCCAAGTTCCTTGTTACTATAATGTCACCGGTTCATACAATATTTGTAGAACTTATATGGGCGGTCGTGCAAGGAGGGATAGGTGAGAGGGTCAAAAATCTGTCCGCGTGGAATGTGAATGGTCCTAAAAATATTAGCATCCCTGCAGCTGCAAAAGTACAGAAAGCCTTGTCCAAAATCACAGGAATTGCTTGGGTAGAATAAAGAAGCATGACAGTACTTTTACTGCTGATTTTCTTGAAACACTCAATGTTATGATGGAGAGACATTTCCTAGGATCACGATCCATTCTAGAAGACGAAACGCAGGACTCAAATTCGCCATGTGCTGATTCGACTATCGCTAAGACAAATGCGCATTGCATAGCCTGCGATATCTTCACTGAATCGAAACTGAAATGGGCAATTAACTCGTTTGAGCCCTATAAGTCTAAGTTAGCATTACCTGAAACAAATTGGCCAGACAGATAACAAAATTTGTCGTCTCTGTGTGTTCGAGCGTGAATCCGTAGAACATTTGCTCTGCTACTGCAGTGCACTAATACAGTGATATGTCTGCCACGAGTACCTAGACTAAAGAAGAGGTATACTAAAAAAGAACGAACTAATGGTGGTAGAGGTTCACATCTTACAAAAAAAAAAAATCAATCGTTCTTTTATATTTCATTGCTCTTTTAGTACAACTTTCCAATCAAGCATTATGTCATATCTTAAATCCTATAAATCAATTTTGAGCTTACTTAATCAATGGTTAACAACATTCCATGCAACACCAGAATACGCAGAACACTTAGAGCACATTGGGCAGCAAAAAACCGGAAATCGCCATCTCGAAATTCAGACGCCATGTAGTTTATTTCTCACTCTCACTCTGGGCATTATCATGATTCCGTAATTACACATCCTTCCCGGAGAGGTGGAGGCGGCAGAGATTGGCTTTACTGCCGAAGGCTGGGCTGGAACCTGCTGAACACTGCGAGCAAGGTGCTTGAAAGGATTATTCTCATCAGACTGGAGAGGTACACGGAGGGTGTTAAAGGTCTGACAAGAAACCAGTTCGGTTTCCGGAAGGGCAGATCCACGCTGGATGCTACCCTCTCCGTCACCAAGACGGAGCATACGCTATTGTCACGCTTGACGTAAAGTATGCGTTCAATAGCGCCAGTTGGGAGTCGACGACAAGATTCTAGAAAATTTCATCCAGAATCGAGTACTTATTTACAACACGGAGGAGGGTCAGAAATGCGTCCTAATTACCGCAGGAGTTCCGCAAGATTGTGGAATGTCATGTATGACGGGGTGTTGAAACTCAAGTTTCCTGTAGGAGTTGTGATCGTTGGCTTTGCAGACGAAATAACGTTAGAGGTCTACGGCGTGTCGATCGAGTAGACGGCAGCGCACTGTATACGCAAGGACGAAGACTGTATGCACTCCAGGAAACTGGAGTTGGCGCACCATAAAACGGAGGTCGTGGTTGTGAATTAGAGATGGTCGGGTATGGGGAATTTGTTACCCGTACCCGACCCGTACCCGACTAATCGAAAATTTTCAAACCCGTACCCGACCCGAACCCGGAGTCTGGTTTGTTCAAAATACCCGTACCCGACCCGAACCCGAAAAATATCTATTCCAACTACCCGTACCCGACCCGTACTCGAAAGAAAACAACGCCGAAATTGCTTGAACCCGACTCGTACCCGACCCGTCCTGGATTTTTTTTTTATTCAAAATACCTGGGTACCTCGCGCGTTATATGCACTAATTGTCATATGTTGTTTTTTCGTAATGATGGCCGGAGTTAGACAAATCCGAGTGTGAATGTGAACGCATGTTAATGAACCCAGAGTTCCAGGCGGATGGTCCACTATAAGGAAGAGGTCCACTTTGAAAAGTGCATGTCTGGTAAAGTTAAAAAAACGACGAGTTTTATGTGAACATCGCAGCAACCTGAAATCTTAATATTATAATAAAGTCAAAGTTAATGTTGTTTTTAACTTGAGAAAAATTTAATAATTCATTTGCATTTGCCAAAAACCTGTAATTTTTTAGTACAGATTCGGTGTCATCGATTCAATCTAAAAATCGGTATAACACAGATATTTCTGTACATCCCTGGTCACAGTGCAAACAAAGACTATGCTATCGCTGTCAAATCTCATGTAAATATTTGCTTCGTACGAAACATCTCAATGCACAGTAGGGAATCGGTGGCTATCCGCCTAAATTTTTTTTACGTCAGCTGTTTCATAATATTTTTCCTTTATTGCTATAACATTCAAGTGCCTAAATCCAAAATGTGGGTGCAATATCATGAGATCTGTTTTTTATGACTTTTCGAAGTTTGGCATACTGACGTTTTTTGACATATGTTAAAAAAAAATTCATTACTTTGAAACAGCTTCAATGATAGCTTAGATTTTATTGGTGTCAAAATAAAAGTTTGTTCGTAGTTAGTTTGTATTGCCTATTTTGTTTTAATTTTAAAAAAAAAATTTTGTTCGCAAAATTTGGTTGATTTGAGGGGTTGTGCAAAAGCGACGTAATTTATTTATGTGAGGAGAACGCCCTGTGGCTAAGGGGAAAAGTGCCAAAATCAATAATAATTAGGTCACGTGCTTTATGGACAGCCCCAAATAAAAAATGGAATGGAGATTGGTGTTCAGCACCCCAAAATTAAGTAAATACCATATTTTTGTCGCATTTTTTTTTTTACTCAACCAGCCTTTGTATTTAGTTGCCTTACTGTGCAATGCTCCGCGGTTTTCCTCACAGATATGAAAAAAGCCTGGCAAAAATTCCATTTAACTCAAAACGGTTGCAGGAAGAACTATTGACTTTCGCATTAGAAAGAGATAGCATGATGTCATTCCCTTGGTGCAAAGACTGCCGACAACTGTCAGAATAGGTATTGGCTGATCTCTCGTTGAGTGAGAATGGGCAATTTCTTGTTCGATCTTTCCGATTATCGACACTAAGAAAACACCTAGGTTTGAAATGTTAAAAATGAAATTCTCATAATGCACGAAAATCAAATTACCCGTACCCGACCAATTGAGAATTTTTCAAACCCGTACCCGATCCAAACCCGAAGTCTTGGATTTTAAATTACCCGTACCCGACCCGAACCGGTCGGGTACGGATCGGGTACGGGTTTCGGGTAAAAATACCCGTACCCGACCATCTCTATTGTGAATAACCGCAAATCAGAGCAACAGGCGGTGGTCAGAGTCGGAAACTGCACCATTACCTCAAAATGATCCTTGAAACTTTTGGGTGTTATGGTTGACGACAATCTTACGTTCGAGAACCACGTCAACTATGTCTGCAAGATGGCTTCACTGGCTACTGCATCCCTATCTTGAATGATATCAAATGGCTCAGCGGTAAATGGCAGCAAGCGTAAACTTCTTGCCAGCGTGTGGTACAAAGCGCTAGGTACTAACAGTTATTGTGAAAAGTACCTGGTTCATGTGTCTAAGGGTTGCGAGTGCGTTTCGTATAGCGTCGTACGACGTAATCTGCGTCCTGTCCGGCATGATGCTTATCAGTATAGCCATTAGAGAGAACGTAGAATGCTTCGACCAACGTGACACATGAGGCATACGAAGTACCAGAAGATCATTCTCGATGATTAGAAGGCAGCAGAAATGGCCCAATTCCGCGATGCACGGGAGGTGCCACGGAGAAGTTATCTTCCACAGGCAGTATCTACGGCTACACAGGGTCGGACATGCGAGATCCCCCATGCGCTCCGAGTTCGTGGATGCGGCAAAGACTGCTGAGTATGTCTTCTTCGTATGGCGCGGAGCGACATGATGGTGGTGAGCAGGCCAGACACTACTCCGGATAAGCTAGTTCAGAGGATGTGTGAATACCCGAACATCTGGAGGGCGGTTTGTGCAGCCGTCCCTCAAATGGCCTTAGAGTTGCAAAGTAGGCGACAGGCTGACCACCGACACGCTAGTGTTAGCCAACTGCCAGTCTCCAGGTGAGTTAGCTTATTAGTTAGTAGACTTGATAGAGCCAGGAAGTTGCACAGAGTATAAAAGCCGCTCCCTGAAGCAATACCTAGCGGTCGTCCCGGGGAGTACTATGGAGGGTTTTTAGTGGGTCAAACCCCACACTACCTGAGGTTGGTCTCTCAGGTGTTTGGCAGCAAATTTTCCTTCTACCTGAAATTAAAAAAAACACTTTGGGTTGTGTTTGGATGTTTTAGGTTATATGACAGAAATAGGAAGTTACCACCTTGAAATCCAAAATGGCATTTAGGTCTTCTTGTTACTGGAATCATTAAAAAAAAAATGGTATTGGTGGTATTCAAGACACGACCGCATGACGTTGGACTACGGTATTCTTATTTTCCATTAAAAAAAAATAGAGAGAATTGCAACTCTAGTATTTGCTGCAATTTTATCTAGTGCATTTCTGAATGCTGAGACGTTAAAACGTTATAAATAATAATATATAGGGTAGGGAACGGCTTAAGCAGTAGCACCTATTTTAATCAGTCGAAGAAAACAGGCTCCTGCATTTCGACCACTATCGACAATTTCAATGATGGAAACGAAAACTTTGATTGTCTAGCTGTCTTACGAATATAAGAAATACCGTTAATCACAAAGAAATCTGTGAACAATTGCAATTGAAACAAATCGACCTATATTGCAGCCATTCAGGAACCACTTCAGGTGCTGAAAAAAAATATGCCTGCAAAACAGATGGAAACTGCTTAAAATAGGTTCGGGGTGATTGGAATAGTGTCCCTCGATTGGTAACTTTGATTGATGATTGTCAAAGTTTGCTAACTTAGTTTTACAATCCGAAAACAAGTTCTGACAGAGGAAACGATAGAGAGCAGATTGATATACTACTGTTTGAGTTTCACCCAGCACATTTCGAGTATTTCGTCTGAATACACAGGCGGTTCCTAAAGCTGCTTAGAATATGTTTCCTACCCTACTAAAAGAATGGATATCTTTTATTTAATCGCTGTCATTTCATACATATTCGAATCAAACCTTTGTTCGTAGCTGCACCAGCAAGACAATCATTTAATTGAGCGAATTGGTAAAATTTTCCTATCTAAGCAAAAAGCAAACTTAACGAAACTATCTGAAAGTGGAGCCCAGAACGATTCAAACGAAAATTTTAAATTTAAAAATTTTTTTGACATTAAATTGATAAAACTCATGCTCGGTTAGCTCCAGCCCAGCATATAACTTCATGTATTTAAACAAAAAATACGTTTATTTCAATAACTTAATACAGCAAGAGCTCAATTACACGTTTTTCGGTAGTTGTTATCAAGGTTTTGGCGAGTGACAGGAAAATATCTTAACTTCTTCAATTGTTATTTAGAGCATTTCTAATTGTTTTGTTATTTTTCACGATAGCGACAAGTTTGTTTCTTTCTCTGTGTGCGAGAAACAAAATCAAAACCGCGGACCGAGAAACAAAAATGAAAATTTAATGAATGCTTTTTGAGAAAACTTGCAACTCTTTTTACCAATAATTTATGACACTCAAAAGAACCTGTTTTGATCTAAATGAAATTTTTAGTAAATAAGTGTTGATCATTCATAGGCAGTAATTTTTTCTCGATGACTAAAGACTGGCTGAAGAAGTTAAAATCGCTGCTGTAAAATCAAATTCACAACTGTGTTCGTTAAGACGTTTTAATATTTTAAATGACAATAATAATCTTCGATAAACACCCGCTATAGTTATCCCCACACATGCTATAACTATCTATACACACGTTAAAACTATTCATACACACGCTGTAGCTATAGTTTTTTATACAAACATGCTAAAGTTATCCATACACACGCTATTCCTATCCATACATCCGATACAACTATCTATAAACACGCATAAGCTATCCAACCATTTGCTATTACTATCCATACATACGCCATAAGTAATCCTTACACACGCAGCAGCTATCCACACACACGCTATAACTATCCGTACACACGCTGAAGATATACACGCTATAGCCATAATATGCTACACATGCTATATCTTACACACGCTATAGCTAGCCATACACACGCAACAGCTCTAGCTATCGAACAGAATGAAGAAATGCAGCTGCCCACTACCTCCGCCGCTGCTGCCTGATACCACCGCTCTGGTTCTGCTGCAGCTCAGTTTCGCCACTGGAATCAGCCACCGCTGCTGATTATTCAAGACCGTTCTAGTGGCCTTCAACTTGTTGACTGATGACTACTATGAGACGACGCAGGTTATTATATAGCCCAAAGCAAAAATCCATTCGCGAGCAAAGGGGAAGCGAGCTTGTGATTGGTTGAATGTGCACGACTTTTAATACAACTTTTAGCTAGTTTAGTATCGAAAACATATTTAAATTAGTATATGACAATCTTGCGCAATATTTCCCCTATCAATCAAGCCATTCCTGTTTAGAATCTGTTCAGTGGTAATGATAAAAGAAGCATTTTAAAATGGTGTTGAAACACCTGTTGCAGCTACCGAAAGCGAGCTCGTTATTGGTTGAAAGCTGCGAGACTGTTTACAAAGTCAGATCGGTTGTATCCGTTAGTGTCGACTGTGCTTGTGAAGAGAGGTGGTGATTGGTTGCTCGGTATGATTTAGACAATCGATGTGATTTATCAATTTTTCCATAGTGTATCTCGAACAATAGGTTATTTTTGTTACATAAATTCAACCGTAAAAGAATTTCTGATCGGTTGATGCCAAAACCTCGAAATTCTGAAAAGGAATGACTGATATATAAGCGCTCAAAACCTGACCACTTTTTCCTGGTTTTCCCTGGTTGAATTACTAGATTTTCAAATTCAGGTGCCTAACTTCGATATAGACGTTAGTCCAACGTCAAAAAAGAGAAACCTAAATCAATGACTGTCATGTAGCGAAACAGGATTAGTAAAAAACAGTGGTTTGGCGTGCTCACATCACTCACTCTTAGTACGGGTTGCGTTGTAGTAGATATATGAGTGCGGGAGAATAGTGAAGATAGAGAAAATAGGAAAGAACAACGTCAAAGATGAAGTGTTTTCTTGCTTTCTTCAGTGATACCGCTTACCGTGCAACGCACGTGTCGTTTGAATGAACCGTAGCGTAGTTCACTCTATGGTCAATTCGAGAACAACATTAGAATTGCTGTTTATCGCATGACACAAACAGTAGGGAACCAATGGAAATCGACTTTCCGAATTTCTTTAGCGGTAGGAATCAAAAGTTTGGTTTTCTAGAAAAAAGTCCCCTTTAGAAATCCAGCTCCATTGTGCAGCAGCCTCCTTCCAAGAACCAGGCTTAGTCACAAAATTGTTTTCCCACAGACGGACTTTCGGAGCAGCTCTCAGTTGCGTTGTCTGAAATTGTATATTTTCTAGACGTTTCTTCACTGGAAGTTCTGGGATTAAACACCTTTGTTTCGCTAGAGAACCAATGACGACCGCATGGCAGCGTAATAAGTAGGCGATAAAAAAAAGTAGAGCTAGTTTTGTTTTTTGGTAACCGTAGATGATAGAGCTAGAGCATGCAAGGGAAAAATAGGAAAAGAGAATTGTTTCTAAGTTAAATTTGAGTAAAATTTGTTTGTGGCGGTTATTATTTTGTTCCGCACGTAAGGAGACTTATGTATTACAAGTCTTTGGCAAAAGTCTAGAAAATTAACATAGTCGTTGTAATCAGGCTTCCGGAAGTCGTGCCTCAGCGTCGTCAAAGCTTTCTTCTTTTTGACCGATGAAAAAAAGCATGAAATTTTCGATAAAGATTTTTTTATGCCAATTGTCTTAGAATTACATAACACGTCAATATCTGCTGCTTTCTCTAAAAAAAATTTCCAGATTTTTTTCGAGACAACACCAGATTTCGATATTTTATGTATATTTTATGTAGGGTAATCGCTCCATTATTCATTTCAACAGCTAGGTGCACCTATATTCATCTTATTTCTCTCATTTGTCCAATCAACCGTCAAATTTCTACAAATTTTTGAAAGTAAATCTATTTGCTTCTCGATTTTGACAAGTGGTTTAAATTTTTACGTTGAAAATATGGCAAAATTTGACGATAAATTGATCAAAAAGGCGTGATGAGATGAATAGAGCTACTGATATGAATAAAGGAGCGATTACCCTATGTGTGGTTAAAAAAATTTGATTTTGACAATTTCTGTGTATTTTATAATTGATCAATAAAGTGAAACTTAGCCGCTTTGAAGCTTCACAATCCAAAGTCCGATTGAGCTGAAATTTTGCATAAGGATTTTTTCGAGAAGAGGAAGCTTTTGAACCCTAGTGGTAAGGGGCCATCCACATACCACGTGGACAGATTTTTGACGATTTTGACCCCCCCCTTCCCCTCCCGTGGACAACTGCCCATATAATATCTAAAAATTTTGTATGGACCGTGGACATTATACAGACTGACGCCCCCCCCCCCCCAAAGCTGTCCACGTGGTATGTGGATGGCCCCTAAACGCAATTCTGAGGAAAAATTTTTTCCATGCATTCCAGTAGCACAAAACCCTGACATTAAAAAAAATTGAAGACAGAACAGGGGGGGGGGGGTTGTAACCTAACCCCCTGGCTACGCCACTGAGTAAAAGAATCTGAGAATAAATCTATTGCCGTTGACATCGGATGGCCTGATTCTAGCGAGAACTTGGGGTTGCGTACTTTTTTCCTCCATAACCTGCTCATTCCGCTTGAATTCCTCGTCGATCATACGCGTCTTCATCACGTCGTAGGCATGTTCCGAGGGCCGTACGTAACCAAGGCGGTCGAACATCACTCTATTCCAGCTTCAAACTGGCCGTACAAAGTTACTCAATCAGGTCTTCGAATTCCGGTAGATGCACACTCATGGAACATCCTTCCTTCAAATGTAACTTCTCGATTTGCTTCCGTATCTGCGATTGACGTGCCGTAGATTTCTTCGCGAAAGTGTCCTCTAGACTCTTCTACATCTGCTTCGCAGTATCCGCAATAAACATAAAGGTGTGACATGGCCTTCCTATCCGCCTCTTCAAATTTCGCTTTGTCCGTTTCAACCGTCGGTGCATTGTTGGTGAATACACTCCAAACCCAAAAAGTTTGCAGAAAAATCCTCACGGCGAAAATGCCAGTTTTTGTAGCCGGTGCCAGCTTAAATAGGAGTGAACAGTGTTTGAGTTTTTCGTGACACTGCTAAGTGATTAAGCTACCGGTTGCCTTATTTCTAAACAAATAACAATTTGCATAGCTCAACGACAATAATGCGGTTGAGTCTCAGATAAAATCCTTCGCTTTATCAGAAATAAATTTACTCATTTATTTATTTTATTATTTTCAAAACTGCTGATTTATTGCCAGAACCCATAATTATATCTAATTGCATGTATGAATTAAGGTATGTGTAAATAAAATTTGAGAGAATAAACAATATTATATTTAAAATAAACCTTCAAAGTTCTTCGAAATTGATATTTTCCACACCATTTTTTTTCCTTAAGGTGTTGTTTATGATTTGACGTCGGTGACCACTGGAATAATTTCCATGAATTCAGATACCCACGAGTAACGTAACCACTCAAACTCTGTAAACTTTTCGTATCACACTGATAAACATCGTGATCGTGACCAACGGGCAGAAACTTGCCTCAAAAGTGCAGCTTGTCGCGAAATCACGGTTTTTGCTTTTTTTTTCAAATTTCGGCTCCCTGCGTGTGTCAAGTTGAGTGCCAGTGTTGTCAGCACTATCAGCAGTAGCGTACACGAGCATTCAGAGCAGATCGTTTAAAATAAAGCGATGTAGAGTGGATGTGCTTTTAGTTAAAAAATGGTATGTTTCAGTGGTTTGATTAGATTTCGTGCCGTGTTCAACTCCAAGATTTCTGAGATTAATCGTACCATTTCCTATAATGCAAAAGAATGTCCGGTAGTACACATGTTCATAGTGATGCAAAAAAATGGATCCAAGAAAAATCTCAACTAAGTGGTTTGTAATGAACGCAAAGCCACCGCGGCTAGCGGCCTTGAGAAGAGCCTAGCTCAGAAAAAAAAACAACATCAAAAGATGATGAAGGAGAAAAATATATACTAATTATATAGCGTGCAGCTTCCATCAGCGGACCGCAGCAGCAATAGGCTCGGTTGCAGCGAAATTTACACCGTGCTGAGCTGATGTGGTCACTTTTCCGGCCATCAGCGTCGTGGAGAGAAGATCGATGCTGATTGAGGTTATGAACAATGATCTTGCATGATATCTTTATTGCTGGCAGTAATGTACGCGCTGCTTTTCAATAGGCTTAGAAACTTTTAAATTTTTGCACTGGAAGTTATACCTTCACAAAATTTAACTTTTACAATTCATCACCGAATGCACTTTGAATCTGCTGACTTTGCGCTCGCATTAATCTGCCTGGTCCCAATTTCATTTCCCACTGTATTTTCATCTTTACAAGCACGGAAATTGGTCGTCACTGCAGGAATGGTGAGTTCAATCACATTCGCCGTTGCAATCGTGGACGTTGCAATTGCGACATTGGTGCCGTTTCCGTACAGGCCAGAGGAAATCCAGCAAAACTGGCCTCCTTTCGAAAGCGAAGCCTTGATATTGAGGGAAAAACTTGCCTCACAGTTACGGTGCTCCCGTGCTGGGATTGGTGGTAAATTGTCTCTGCCGCAGCTTGGAGACTTTCTACTCTTGGTGCACTGGTTTCATATGGGATGTGCCACTAAGTTCGACGTTTAAAATCCGGTTGTTGGATATCGTTAGATAGGAAAATAAATACCGGTTTTTTTTTCTCTTCGCGGAGATTTGAACTTACAGTGTATGCTTCGGTATCTTTAAACTAATGCATTACGCTTGGGGAAAACGAATTAAAATAAAACATAGCATATATACGAAAAAACAGCTCTAGTGAAGTAATTTAGAAATCAAACAATTGTGTCAAAAACTTCGCTAAGTGCACAGTCATGAAAATGTTGCTACGCACATTCACGGAAATGCTCGAACTAATGTGCTAATTTGACTTTGAGCCGTTGACAAACTCTCGAGGTAAACTTCAGATTTCACACGCTCTTGCGAGAATCACCACCAGTTTTCGATTGTCGTCCAGCTTTCAATGTCGTTTCCCCGAGTTCGGCAGCCATCATAGTGGCGGCGAAAATGCGGTCACTTTACTGACCGATCCATGCATAATTGCGAGGTGATTTTTCTTTACCGCTCAGCCCCGATAATCGATAATCGAAAGAAAATGAAAGATAAACACCAGCTCACGAACAGCTGTGTTGCGAGTTAATTAACAGCCGACGCGTCTACGTGATCGTGTGCTTTTTGATATAGCCGAATCGAGAAAAAAAATGTGATTCAAGTAATCGATCAAAGCCGCAAGTATGGATCGAAAAGTTCTCTGTGGAACTTGGGAAATTCGTAAAACACGTACTGAATTTCTAAGTAATGTATTCCAATTATCGATCGATCGAGTGTAGATAAAACAGTTCATTTGGCAACTCAGCAGCAGAGACGTTAAACTAGCGTGATTCAATCCTGAGTTATCCAGCATCAATTTCGGGAGTGACGTAACGTTATATCAGACGAACAAAGCGTCCGTTATCTCCGCCGTCGCTCGCGGTTTAGCGGGGTTCAAAGATAATACTCACAATTACAAGAACCACGTTTATGGGGCATCCGGAGCGCGATTTTTATGCGGGTGTACGCTCAAAAGCCGGCGGCAACCTGCCGAGAACTGTTCCGATCGTGCCACAGCTGGAGTTAGGCATTTTTAGGATTCGTGCTCAAGCTCGTGTGGAAACTTGCCGAATCGGGAGGCTAGGTGTTGTTTTTGTTTTATGTTTCGATCGTTTTTCGGCTTGTTTTGGCAGCCGCTGAATCCGTGTCAGTGGATTAGCTTGCGGTTTAATCTAAACACAGCGCTAGAGGTAAAACTGTACTGAAAGTATTGCAACGATTTGCTTGCCTAAATGTAGCGGGTTGAGTTGGCGGTATTGCTGAAAGCGATTATCTTCTAGCCGGTTTGCGTTGATCATCAGTGTTGCCACTAGACTTCAGAATAAATCAGGCTAAATCCAAAAAAAATCTGGCAACCATTTGCGTGATAACAGGCCTTTTCAGATATTTTGAGTAAAATACGACAATCTTGTTAAATTGCCCGACGTTTCAGCCATTTTCGAACGTTTACATCAAAAGGAAATAGTTTTCTTTTAAAAAGACTGAGTTTTTTGTGCTGTCACAATTTGTTTTAAGAAATTATCATTGTAGTTCTTTCATTTTAGTAAATATAGGTGAGAAGATCCGAGATACCATGTCATTTTTTCAAATGTCTTCGCTCCGTGATAAAATGTCTTCATATTCCCCCACCCGAGATGTGAGGTGAAAACAGGCTGCAAACTAGAATAAACACCAGCAAATCGGAAGATGTCGAGCGAAAGAAAAAGGTCCATTTTGGGCTTTTGATCTTGACATTACAGCGGATTTACTATCTAACGTAGACGAATTTTTCACTTCTTCCGCTCCTTCATATTTCTCATTGGGTGCCGTTGTCAATATATGTCAGGAAAGATAATATTACCGAAAATTTGTGGTGAATAATCATTTGCAGTGCTGCTAGAACGTAAGTTTTATCACTTAACATTCGCGAAGCTTAAAAAAAAGTTAACATTCATGCAATTGTACGAAGATAATACACTTAACATTTTTATAAAAAAAAATCTGATTCTTGCTATATTACCATTGAACACATATAAATTATCATTCCACGCTCGTTTAGAATGTGTGCTAAAATGCCTCGGAAAATTGAGCGCAAACGGAAGATGACGGTGTCACTGGGGTAACCTTGAATTCGTCAGATTTGGAATCAAAGAATGAAACACTGTTCGTGGCACCAATAGAAAGCTAGAAAAGTTATATCTGAGACACGACAGAAATAACGGTGTTGGATTATGCAAATTGTTTTTCAACAAACTCTTCAATGATGTATTGGATGACGCTGGAAAAGAGCGTTGTTATTGTTTATGTGGACGAAAATGGTAATGATATCATATATGGAATTTAAATTCAATTTCTATCCTGCCTTGAGATGACATTGTGACGTAGATCCAAGTGATCAGTTTTTCAGTGCGGTCCAAAAACGAATGAATTTCTTGTTACTTATGTATTGAAATGGGTGCCAACGCCAATTTGTTTTTTTTTTTATTTTATGTAATGTACGATTAAGTAACAACGAAAAGAAAGATATCAAAAGATAGGTCTTCGAATAATGAACAAATTGGCATGAAAACCCATATTTGAGGCACTTACGTCACTTTGTCATTTCACAACAGTATCAAGTATCCTTGAAAATATTCATTTGCCTTGAGAAAAACTCCAAAGCAACATCGTGACGAGCTCTTTGCTCTGATGGTAGGCATTTCAGGGCTGCAAACATGTAGTGTATTTTGTTTTTCTCGAGCGTGGGTAGAGAAAGTTATTGGAATATTCGTCAAACGGTTGAGTTTTCAACTGAATTTTTCTCTAGTTTACCATTGCAAAGATGTATCGATCGACACGTAATACTCTGTGTTTTACTGTTGATATTGAAGCAGAGTTTGAATCGATTTCAAGTTTGCTAATTGAGTTCTTCTGTGTTATTTTTTTGCATAGAGTCGTTATTTCCTGCTTTCCCATTCGATCGTGGTTCGAATTAGGATTAGGGTAGATGATCCAATAGTTGTGGTAGCACCAATAGTTGCGGCATCGCTTTTAAATTCATCGTTTAAACTAATTAGAACCGAATTGCTTATGCTACATGTTGAAGAAATAATAGATTAAACATAAGTACATATGTTACTACAACAATATATACTGAAAATATCCAAATTACTGAAGAATACTGTATTTTTCAGACACTTACCCGGAAGGCACCACTCACTACCCATTTTCTTATTCTGTCCACGATTGTTTTAAGATATGTGTGTGGTTTTAGTACGATTATTACTCATATAATTATTTTTCCAGATAACAGTTTATTATGGAAACTGTTTCACAGGTGAAGTTCGTTAATAGATGATCATATTATTTATAAATTACTTCCTCCACTATTGGATCACAGGATACACTATGCTCTTATAGTTGCGGTATGTTTCGCAATTCTGATTTACGTTTATCGGAACATATGTATGTGGGACTACTTGTGTATATTAGGGACAAGCAGGGGACTAGGGGACATATTTCAATGATGTAACAATTTACTATTCAATTTTTGAACCCCACCTTTCCCTGCCACCGTGTATTTACTGATACTTCATACATGATCGGCCACAAAAGCTATCGCTCTCACCCCTAAAATGCTGTATTATGCATTTATGACCTCTTTATCGATGCTTACCCACTGCTTTTGGTCTTTTCTAATTCTTTTAACGAGCCTTTCACAGCTTCAGTCGCTCTTTTAGTAAACACTAACGTCAAAAATGTGAGCGCAAACATGGTACGAAGCAGAGGTAATAGACTCTAACTTCTAGTGTTGAGAAGTCACCATTTGTGGAAAAAAAATTCTTCTTAATATTTCAAAATGAGCGCCATTGGTCTTTCTCTTCAGCCAATTTCAGCCCTTTTCAAATGTTAGTCTAAAGACATTTTATAAAAAGTATGCAAAATTTGTTTTATTTTAATAAAACCTACATACCCTCACTGAATTTTGCCAACATCTGACCAAATTGGCGCAAAATCCGTCTCTTAGTTAACTTCGCGCATTTTTGTATTTACTTGCAAACCGACTTGTCAACCTATTAAAAACAATATGATAAATAGTAAAACAATCAAAAACCACTTCAAGCGAGGCAAATACCTTCATTTAACCAAGCAAACACAAATGTTTTATATACCGCAACTACAGGAACACCCATTCACAACTATAGGAACTCTACCGCAACTATTGGAACAAAAGCGTGCAACTTATTTTAGTTAATTTAAACCCTCAAAGCGGGTTCAAAGTCAATTTTAAGGTGCAAAATTATCAAATAGAACCCATTTCAACAGAAAATAATGGAACGGACCAGCTAGATACGTTTTTCCTAGTCAAAACATGGCTAAACATGCATAACTCGTGCTTAGCTCCTCCATTATTGGGTCATTTACCCTAACTTATCGAAACCAAGTTTACAAAATAATCGAATTTTTCAACCTATTCACAAACTTGCGGGATGGTTTGCCAAACTCAAACAATTCTTCTACGCTCGAGAAGGTTCTGATTGCAGCGGTTATAGGTTCGTTAAATCCAAAGGACGTCCGATGGAATGCGGTGTGTAGTATAGGCCAGTTGAACGTAAGGAACGTTGAGAGGCTCGGAAGTTTAGCTGGAACAGGAACGTCGGCGAATCTATTTCGCCATTCAATATTTTTGCAACAGATACAGCTTGCTGAACGACGTTCGAGCGTGTCGAGGCCAAGTAATCGACAGCGCTCAGGATACGGAGGGAGATTCTTCGGATCATGCCAGGGAAGGTCACGTAATGCCAGTCGGACAAATCTCTTCTGAACATGTTCGATCCGTAGACACCAGGTACCAAACCGAGCTACAATTTTCAAGAAGTAGCCGTTCTAGAGAGCAATATAAGGCTTTGAAGCAGCGAGGGTCTTCGAAGTCGCGACCAATTTTCGCAATGAATCCCAGCTGTCGACTCGCTTTTGAAATTAAGCTGGCATGATGTAGGTGGAAAGTGAGTTTAGCGTCGAGCAGAATACCAAGGACGTATCTCACATTTTCCAATACTAATTACCAGCCATTTCCTATGGCACCACTCGACGAATATATTCAGCAAATGTTGCAAACGACAACATCCGCGTGTACCAACTTACAGCCAACTACTTACCGTAGCATTGCATCATTGAAGAATAGAGCGAAAAGCCTCATATTACTACCTTGCGGAGCTCCCGATTTATTAGCGAATTTCGACGAGACACAAGAACGAAGTTTCACACGCAGTATCCTTCCACATGAATATGAACTTAACCATTCCACAAATGGACGCGATGCTCCTAGCCGTGAAATTTTACGCATCGAAAGCTGCCTTCAAATCAGTGTAGATGACATCAACTTGCGCTTTTTGTTCGACATGTGAAATGCACATCGAAGAAAATTCCACTAAGTTAGTACGAACTGAGCGGTTCGGTATGAAACCATGCTGCGCGGTAGAGATGTAGTTCTTAGTGGAAATGGAGCATTACGTTACTAGCAACAATCTCGAACAACTTAGAACCAACTGAGAGACTAGTTATGCCTCGATAATTTCTGACATTTCGACGATCACCAGATTTTAGAACTGGGAACATAAAAGATTGTTTCCATATCTTGGGGAAATTCCGTTGCTCGAACGACTTATTGATAATGTTTCGAAGTTGGTTTACTAGCGCATCAGCACAACGGCAGAATAAGATCGCTTGAGTTTCTTCGCGGCATCCATTATCCAAGTGGTAATTTCAAATGTTGCCAAATCAATCAAATCGACCGGAACATCAGCCGCCGCTGTATCTGTCTCGGCATCGGAAGCAACTCTATCAGCAAACGCTGGTGCAAACAAAGTTGCAAAAAACTCACACGATTCCGATTCTGAAGTCGAGTCTAAATCATCTAAGCGAACATTTACGGGCACCGAAAAACATTTTCGTTTGTAGTTGACAAAATTCCAAAAACCTTTGCGGTTTCTCCTAAGGTAAGTGGAGTCCATAGTAGGCACGACTTCCACTTCCGGATCTCACCCATTCGGTCGATAGTGGCATACGTGGCTTTGAAGTCGATTAATGGGTGGTGCCTAGGGGTTCTGTATGCACATGGTGAAGATTTGGTCCTTTGATCGTCCTTCAACGAAGCCGGCCTTGTAGCTTCCCACAAATGTGTTGACTAGTGGTGAAAGTCGTCGGAAAATGATTCGAGAAAGCGGCACTGCAGTTTGTCGCCTTTTTTTAGATAGGGCAGATAACTTCATCCTTTCCCTCCTCCGGTATCTGTTCTGTATCCTGTTACTATTTGATTGCCCGGCGTCACTCTCTTTTACAGGGTCGGCAAAATGCGCTCAAGGAGACTTCCCTTCCTATGTAGCTTTAAACCCGTCACTACCTGAAAACCAAATTTTCGGCTTACGCAAATAAGCAAAGAACTAAATTTTACGGCAACTAAGGTAATTTATTAGGGAAGAGCAAATTTTGTAAATTTATACAGGTTGGATCATGGCCTTCTGGCTCAATTTATTGGAAAGAAATCTTAAATTTCTATGACTCACTGCTGTCTGAAAACACCGTCGCCTGAAGCCGCCACCGCTGAATTTTCTGCTCGCATCGCTTCCTGTTGAATCACGCCGGCTCGCTGGCCGGCCGTTGCTGCTACTCGTTATTCACCAGGGTAGTGGATGTCGCTGGAACGTGCTCGGCCACCTTTGGCTCGAGAATTTCGCCCTATAACCGTAGGTCAACGAACGGTCAGGCTTCGAAGTGGGAACTCACTCAGGGCCGGTCTAATATGACCCGGCACGTGTTACTCAGCCGTATGGTAACGAACGGCTTGGAACAAAGGCACTCGCGCACTGTCCACCGGGGGATCGTAGGAGTCGCGTGGTCTGATTGGGGCCGTTTTACTGTGGCCTGACACTTCTTTAGCCGTATATTTACGAACGGCTGACTTCACTGGGACACTCGCGCACCGGGGACGAGGGTAGTTTTAGCGTTCTTCGTACTCGTCTTGGCATGGGGTGAACCTGGTTGGAATACGGACCGGGCCCCAGATAATAACGGCGTCACTTTAAAATGTTGACACCTATCGATTATTCGGGTCGCGCGAAAGGAATTAACTGTCTATAGTGGTAACTTGTCCCAGGAACTGATCCCGCGTGCTGGTTCAATAGTGCCTTTTATACCCGCCTCAGAACGCATGTCAGCTGACGATACTCTCCCGATCCGCAGTCGGACCAATCGCAAGACAGCACGTCGTCACTCCTCGATGTATGCTTCTTTCTCGAACGCATAGTTGGTTGGTGTACGTCTAGACTGCCGGCATTTCCGTACGAACAGCAGAGTCTCCTCACATCTCTCTACGCATACCAGATTCAACCCTACCTAACTCCTGTTTGACGTACGGAGATGTAATTGGTCTCCATTTGGTAGCACATCGGGTCTTTTTGCTACGCTGCCCATATTATGATTTATAGTTTTTTTTTTCAAATCTGGCGTGGCAACCGATTACATCCCGCTACGCCGTGTCTACTCATATGTTGCCAGTTAACTAAGTCTGGTATGCTTCATTGTTTGCTAGTAATATTATATAATGCTAGACGGTTATTTGCGTGAATAAGAACTTTTAACCGCAGAGTCGATCTCTCTTTAGATCTAACATAGCAAATCTCAAACCGAAACTTTGGAATTTGGGTTGTAACTTTTCTAAAGGTTACAATCCCAAATTTTTGCAATCAGTCAGTGCAAACAGGTGACAAGCTTTTCCGGGGCCATCATTTTTAGCTCCGAGACCATGCTTTCCAGCGGATCGCTTTCTCTGCCACCATGGTCCTCTGCCTACTCCTCCTCCTCCAGGCGGCGCTTTTTCTCCCGGAAGATTTGGGTTCACTGCATCTTCTTCTGCCGATGTCTTTCTACATTCTGACAAGTAGCACTGCGCATCTTAGCCGCTCGCGCAGCATTCTACTCATCCATCACCCTCCTGCATCCGTCGTCAAATCACTCATTTCGTTGGGCTCGTCCCACATGCCCGATGACCGTTACGCCAGCTGGTCCTTTTCCGGCAGCGCAGCTTCGAGCGAATGCGCGTAGTTTTTGGCGACGTTAGGCTGCTTCCGTTGCTCGAGATTTACCCGGGGCAGTTGACGCTACCGAATGTTATAAACTATAAAATCTGACGTCGATGAGTCTGAGAAGTGCCGACAATAAATCAGAACGTGGTCTATCTGTGTTTCTGTCTCATTTGGTGACCTTAAGGTGTACTTTTGTAGAAGGTTATGCTGGAAACAGGTACTACGCACGGTCATGCTCTTGGAGGCGGAAAAGTTGATCAGTCTTAGGCCCATTTCGTTGGTCAGCTGGTGCGTGCTAAATCTTTCAATCACTGGTTTGTATTCCTCCTCCTGGTCGACTGAGTGTTGAAATCCTCACTGACGATCTTGAAATCATGTTCTTGGCAGTGGTCGTACTCACGCCCAAACTGCGCGTAGAATTCATCCTTGTCATCTTCGTACTTCTGAGGTGAGGGCTGTGCACGTTTATGATGCTGTTGTTGAAGAACCGGGCCTTGATTCTCAATCTGCAAATGCGAGGGCTGATTGGCCACCACCCAATCACCCGTTTTCGCATCTCGCCCATCACTATAAAAGCTGTCCCCAGTTCATGTGTGTGAGCTCTGGTAGATGGCATGGCCATCCCGGAACGTACGTACTATTGAGCCCTTCCAGCACAACTCCTGCAGTGCTATGACTTCAAACCTGCGGGATCTCAATACTTCGGAGAGCACTCGTGTGCTCCCTTGGTAATTGAGAGATCGGTAGTTCCACGTTCCGAGTTTTCAATCGTTAGTACGTTCTCGTTGTGTGGGTGTGTGCCGATAGTTCCAGTTCGAATTTCTTTGTTCCACGTGCATTACTTGTGAGTGTTTTACGGTGGCGGCTTGTAATGCCTGCGCACTAAATCCCTGTCTCGCCGGCCTCCTCTAACCTGGAAAACAGACGCCGTTTTGAGCCGCTCTCAGCATGGAAGACAGACGCTCGGCAACTCAAAAGAGACCTTCTTTCCTGTCAGCATACGACCAAGTTCCCACCGAGGTTGGTTAGCCGATCTTCCCTTAGTTGCACGTATCCCAGTTGGCACTGTGGGGAGGTTGGGATAGGAGTGGCTGGATAAGAGGCTGAGGATCACGCATGGGGTCCATTTTATTCCTGTAGGTGCACTTGGCACCGACGGCACGCTTTATCAAGTCATTTATTAATCAAATTTAGTATATAAAAATTCTCAAAAATTGAGAAATGATGTTTTCAGCAAAATTGTAGATAATATTATCATGAAAAGCTTTGCTGAAGACTTTTTTGTTCTAGCTCCTTTTGTTTTTGGGACATAACATTTCATATTAAACTAGTTCCAAAATCAGTTTTTTTGAACACCCAAAAAATTTAGAAGGCAACAGTGTTCAACATTATTTTTGTATCATTCCGTCCCGAACGCTCGACGAAAACGGACACATTAAGTGATTGTCTCGCTATAAAATCGCTACTGTGTTAAGAAGAAAAAAAGCATTGCTTACTCGGTCGTGTTTCAAAGAGTGCGAAGTGCGGTGTAAAGACAAACTGATAATCCGAAGGTCATCCTGCTATTGTGCTATAGCTGTGTCGCTGCGAAGCTGCCCGTTCCAGCACCGAAAGACTCGGTGAATTTGCTATTGAAGACAACAAAAAAGAGGTACGTGATTCTTTGCCACTGTACTGTTGCGCTAGTTTGAGCGCAATGGATGTGGATCCCTTAGCCCCCGATCCCCCGTCTCCAAACCCACCCGACCCTGTCCCTCCTGTTCACCCCCCCCTCTGTCCCTGCTTTAGTCAATCCTCGTCCCAGGCTCTACCCAGACGGATCAACGGGTCCACTGGTTCTCTACATGAGGCCCAAACCAGGAGGAAAATCACTGAACACGTTACAAATCGCGAAAGATCTGACGTCACGATACAAGGCCGTGACCGAAATCGCAAAAGTCAGACCAAACAAGCTCCGTGTCGTGGTCAATGATCTGGATCAGGCCAATGATATAGCTCGCTCTGAGCTCTTTACACGCGAGTATCGCGTGTATGTACCTGCACGAGACGTGGAGATCGACGGTGTAATAACCGATTCGAGTCTGACTGTTGAGTGTATTCTGGGAAGCGGCGTCGGCTGCTTCAAAAAATCCACTACCGAGGCGAAAGTATTGGATGTTAAGCAATTACGGTCCATGTCGCTCGTCTCCGGTAAAAAAGTATACACTCCGTCAGACTCGTTTCGCGTTACGTTTGCCGGATCTGCACTCCTAGCCACGTTTCTATCAACCAGGTTCGTCTGCCTGTGCGTTTGTATGTGCCCCGTGTTATGAATTGCACCAATTGCAAGCAGTTAGGCCATACAGCTGCCTACTGCTGCAATAAGGCACGGTGTGGCAAGTGTGGGGAGACTCATGCGGAAGATTCTTGCAGTGTAAACGCTGAAAAGTGTATTCACTGCGGGGAAAATCTGCATGAGCTTTCCGCATGCCCGGTGTACATGCAACGCAGAGATCAAATTAAACGGTCTCTTAAGGAGCGCTCAAAGCGTTCTTACGCTGAGATTCTTAAGAAGACCGTGACCACTTCTACCATAACATCGAACCCTTTTGATCTGTTGTCTTCAGATGAAACCGACTCTGACGAACCACTAGAGGGAACTTCTTTTGCCTGTCTTGGGGAGACTAGAAAGAGGAAAAATCTTTCCTCTCCTAAGCTTCCCAGGAAAGGACCTAAGGTTTCTCAAGATGGAATGAATAATACGAACAAATCTAAAAGTGCTGCGGAAAGCCGAAGCAAACTCCTCCCGGGCTTGCAAATTTAAAGTCCCAGAAGGAGTTCCCAGCACTTCCTGGAACATCTGAAACCCCAGTTGTTCCTTTTGCACACCCAGATAATCAAATAAACTCTGGATTGGTGAATTTTTCTAACATCGTGGACTGGATTTTTGAAAACTTCAATATAGCTGATCCAATTAAAAATTTCCTCACAGTACTTCTCCCAACAGTTAGATCATTTTTGAAGCAGTTGATTGCCCAATGGCCCCTCCTTGCAGCGATTGTATCCTTCGATGCCTAATTTATCTGCGTATATGAAGGATCCTTTCTCTGTCTTACAGTGGAATTGTAGAAGTATTTTACCAAAAATTGATTCACTTGAAGTTTTGATAAATAAAAACAAATGCGATGCATTTTCCCTTTGTGAAACTTGGCTTACTTCAAATATTGATCTTAACTTCCATGGTTTTAATATTATTCGCCTTGATCGAGACACCCCATATGGAGGAGTACTTCTAGGGATTAAAAAGTGCTATTCTTTCTATCGTATTAACCTCCCCTCGATTCCAGGCATCGAAGTTGTCGCATGTCAAATGACAATACAAGGTAAAGAGCTTTGTATTGCCTCAATATATATTCCTCCCAGAGCGCAGGTTGGGCAACGGCTGCTCTTTGATTTAATAGAACTTCTTCCCTCGCCACGTTTGATTTTGGGAGACTTCAACTCTCATGGTGTGGCTTGGGGTTCCCCTTACAATGATAACCGCTCCTCTTTGATCTATAACCTTTGCGATGACTTCGACATGACTATTTTGAACAACGGTGAAATGACACGTATCCCGAAACCTCCAGCGCGCCCAAGCGCTTTGGATCTATCCTTATGTTCGACGTCGCTACGGTTGGATTGCACATGGAAGGTAATCCTCGATCCTCACGGTAGCGACCATTTGCCTATTCTTATTTCAATTACTAACGGTTCAAATCGCATGCGACCAATTGATATTCCGTATGACCTCACACGGAATGTCGATTGGAAGTTATACGAGGAAATGATTCCAAAAACGGTCGATTCGATTCAACATCATCCACCGCTTGAAGAATACAACCTCCTCGCGGGCTTGATTCTCGACGCCGCGTTGCAAGCCCAAACGAAGAAATACCCTGGCGTAACGATCAAAGAACCGCCTCCCACTCCGTGGTGGGACAAAGAATGCTCCGATGCCTACACGCACGCATCAAGATCCGACGCGTATCTTACCTTCCGGGATACAGACGATGCCGACGACTTTAAACGTTATTCGGAGCTTGATACCAAGTTTAAAAGCTTGACCAAGGCAAAGAAACGCGGATATTGGCGTCGGTTCGTAAACGAGACGTCGAGGGAGACATCAATGAGCACTCTTTGGAACACAGCCCGGAAAATGCGGAATCGCGTAACGGTCAACGAAAGCGAGGAGTCTTCAAGTAGGTGGATATTTGATTTTGCCAGGAAAGTATGTCCGGACTCTGTTCCTGCGCAAAACCACGACGCGATAGAATCACCTTTTACGATGGCAGAATTTTCAGTTGCCCTCCTGTCCTGTAACAATAACGCGCCTGGGTTAGATAGAATCAAATTCAACTTGTTGAAGAATCTACCCGGCAATGCCAAGAGGCGCTTGTTGAACTTGTTCAATAAGTTCCTGGTGCAAAACATTATACCGCAGGATTGGAGGCAAGTGAAGGTGATCGCCATCCAAAAACCAGGGAAACCAGCTTCTGATCACAACTCTTATAGGCCGATCGCAATGCTATCCTGTATCCGGAAATTGATGGAAAAAATGATACTCCGTCGCTTAGACCACTGGGTCGAATCAAATGGTCTGCTATCAGATACTCAGTTTGGCTTCCGCCGTGCCAAAGGGACGAATGATTGTCTTGCGTTGCTTTCAACAGATATTCAGCTGGCGTATGCTCGCAAAGAACAAATGGCGTCTGCGTTCTTGGACATTAAGGGGGCTTTTGATTCCGTTTCTATTGACATTCTTCCGGGTAAACTTCACCGACAAGGATTTTCTCCAATTTTAAACAACTTTTGCACAATTTGTTGTCCGAAAAGCACATGCATTTTATGCATGGTGATTTGGCAACTTTTCGAATTAGCTACATGGGTCTTCCCCAGGGCTCATGTTTAAGCCCCCTTCTTTATAATTTTTATGTAAATGACATCGACGAATGTCTGGCAAATTCATGCACGATAAGACAACTTGCAGACGACAGCGTGGTCTCTGTTACAGGAGCCAAAGCTGCCGATTTGCAAGGACCATTGCAAGATACCTTGGACAATTTGTCTGCTTGGGCTCTACAGCTAGGTATCGAATTCTCTCCGGAGAAGACCGAGATAGTAGTTTTTTCTAGGAAGCATGAACCTGCTCAGCTCCAAGCACAATTAATGGGTAAAACGATCTCTCAGGTTTTGGTGCATAAGTATCTTGGTGTCTGGTTCGACTCTAAGGGCACCTGGGGTTGCCATGTTAGGTATCTGATGAAGAAAAGTCAGCAAAGAGTAAATTTTCTTCGTACAATAACCGGATCATGGTGGGGAGCCCACCCAGGAGACCTTATAAGGCTTTACCAAACAACGATATTGTCTGTAATTGAGTACGGGTGTTTCTGCTTCCGCTCCGCAGCAAACACACATTGATGATCAAACTGGAGCGAATACAATATCGTTGTTTGCGTATCGCCTTAGGTTGCATGCAATCGACCCATACGATGAGTTTGGAGGTCTTAGCCGGTGTTCTACCGTTGAAAACCCGCTTCTGGAGCCTGTCTTCTCGTATTCTTATCAAATGTGAGGTCTTGAACCGTCCTGTGATTGAAAATTTTGAAAGGTTAATCGAACTCAATTCTCAAACCCGTTTTATGACATTGTATTTCAATCACATGTCCCAAAATATTAAGCCTTCTTTGAATATTCCAAATCGTGTCAACTTATCAAATACTTCTGATTCTACTGTGTTTTTCGATACATCCATGATAGAAGAAACTCGTGGAATCCCGGATCATTTACGCTTGCAGCGGATCCCCAAAATTTTTTCCAATAAATATCGAAACATCAACTGCAACAATATGTTCTACACTGACGGATCACTTCTCGATGGGTCCACTGGCTTCGGTGTCTTCAATAACAATTTAACCGTCTCCCATAAGCTCGATAATCCTGCTTCTGTTTACGTCGCAGAATTAGCTGCTATTCAGTACACCCTAGGGATTATCGAAAAAATGCCCACGGACCATTATTTAATTTTACGGACAGTCTCAGTTCTATTGAGGCTCTTCGATCGATGAAAGATGTTAAGCACTCTCCGTATTTTCTGGGGAAAATACGGGAACATCTGAGTGCTTTATCCGAAAAATCGTTTCAGATTAACTTAGCATGGGTCCCTTCTCACTGCTCGATACCGGGCAATGAGAAAGCGGACTCTTTGACTAAGGTGGGCGCATCAATCGGTGAAATTTATGAAAGACCAATTGCTTTTAATGAATTTTTCGCATTTGTACGTCAGAATACGATCATCAGTTGCCAAATTCTTGGACCAGAGGGGAACTGGGAAGGTGGTTACATTCCATGATACCCAAGGTATCGACGAATCCGTGGTTCAAGGTGTTGGATGTAGGTCGAGATTTCATTTGCGTGATGTCTCGGCTTATGTCCAATCACTATAGATTTAATGCGCATCTCCGTCGTATTGGGCTTGGTGAAAGTGGTATCTGTGCCTGTGGTGAAGGTTATCACGACATAGAGCACGTTGTTTGGTCATGCCCTGTACACCGTGACGCCAGGCCTAAATTAATAACTTCCCTCCGGGCCGAGGGTACAGAACCAGCTGTCCCTGTTCGTGATGTCTTGGCGAGTCGCGACCTACCCTACATGTCCCTTATATACATTTTCCTGAAATCCATCCATGCCCAAGTCTAGTCCCATTTCTTTCCACCCACATTCGACAAAACGGCAAGAACACGTCGTAGATCTCGATTTTGGAACCAGCAATTAAACCCCACACGAACTCGCCAGGAAAACCCGAGGACTTTCTTTATATCTTGGCTCAGCGACACACACCATATGGCAACTTGAACACCAGCGAACAACAACAACGAACCAAAACCAGCAACTAGACCCCGCACAATACCCTCAGAACCCGAGGATTACAAGCCCCTGTCCCAGCTCATGACATCGTGGCTTAGCAGAACAAATCCATACATGCTGCATATTCATTCGATGATCATCAGACGACCATTCAACTACAAAACACTGATTGAAAAATACATGCTAGTTTTAGGATAGACTTAATTTCAGCTCGTAGTCGGCAGCGAGGATAAAAAATTTGCTTATAGATTTTAAGTCATCCGATATAATTGGTGCCGTTAAACATTGAATTGTATTTGTGCCGTGTCAAATAAATGATTTGTGATGAAAAAAAAATAATTTTTGTATATCCGGACTATTTCGTGATAAGGGCGAATCGTCGCCCCTATCTAGGTTCACCCTAATCACGAAGTAATCCGGATTTGCATTCAAACACACAACTTTTCAAAAGACACAATAAAGATATAACTTTTACACAGACCGAGTAATTCCCAAAAAATGTTGAAAAAATTTCTTTTTGATTTGCATATCAGGCACTGAAGATGCTAGAAAGGATCAATTTTGTAGAGTAATTACAAAAATATTTCATTCTATGTAGGTTTTGTTTGTGCTTAACTAGGATCTGAGGATGTACAAAAAATGATGTTTGTATATTTAGGCAATAACCCGATCTGTGTAGAAGCTATCAAGCTGTCTTCTACAAAGTTGTGTGAAAGATGATATACAAGTATGTGTGAACCTTTTTGCCTTCTGAATACTACTTTTTTTTGGAAATTTAAAAAAATCTAATTTCGAGGACTGGTTTAGTACAGAAAACAAAAGGCGTTAGAAGAAAAGTGTCTTCAGCAAAGTTTTTTGTGATAGCCTCATCTACAATTTGCATTATTTTTTCTGTGTGGGTTAATCACTGCGTCCAGAATCGTTGATCTATTATAATATTGCCCGGGTGTCTGTTGTATTTCGCACTTCTATTATAAGTGTAGTGCAATTCTACAAAAAGGGGAAACCATTTTTATCGACCATTTTTTATCTGTCTGAAGGTTTGTACAGTTGTTCAAGAAGAGTCCTTTCCGAAGGACTCTGCTGAAAGATGTGAATAATTGCTCGACAAAAAAGGAACGCGGCACACTTCCCGTACGTGCAGTCAGAAGGACTGCACGGAATCACGTTCAATTAGAGACAATTTCCCCTCGCGGAACCACTACCTATCTTTGTTGTCCCATTGGCCTTTCTCGGCCTATCTCTATTTTAGTCCAGTTAACTTAACCTAATCTCTAAGCGACGATTCTTTGCGCTCTTTCGCTCCGACACATTTCGTAAACAAACCGGTAACTCACCCTCGCTCACGCGACGGCGATTTACACGGCACATCGCGGGCTCTTGTTTATAACAATTTCGCTTACGGGTAACTTTCGCAGTTTTCGTCACCCAAGCCAAGCAGACTACTTGATTTCAAGTGTAAGCAAATCTTGTGCTACTTTACTGAACAGGTGAAGGCTGTGTCGACATAGAAAGAATCCGGTAGAAAACCGGCGTCTTTCCGGGTTCTAAGTATGCCTCCTAATGTGACGGTACCTTGTAGGAACGCTGTCAAGGACGCGGGTGCCGTTACAGTTCCTTGTGCCAAAAGATGTCATTTTGTGCTATTAGCATTTTTTGTTTGAATCATCATTTCAAATACCAATTTGGAAAAGGGCTTATGTAAAAATGACATTGATGATTACAAATATTTTTAAAGCCAGACAGCATAGTTTGATCAGTGTAACGACTTCGGCACAGTTGTAGTTAATAATTTTGTCTTTCTCAAAAATATACTCATAGACTTGGGGCAAGACACTATTAACATATTTCCAATATTCGATATTTCAAAGTATTTATTGTTGCATTTTCAGGCACCCGTCTGCCTGTATCACAACTACTTGACAGCACATTATTGTCGGAGTCGGTCGGAGTGATATAATATGACACATAAACGATAAATATCAAAATATATCCAACAATATCGAATAACATTACCGAATTATTCTCTTGAAAATAAAGTTGTCTAGCCCCTAGCTCTGAGAAATAATTTATTTTTTAAGAAAGAAAAACAAAAAGATTGTAAAAATAGCTATGCTAAATTTATTTTATTTATTATTTATTTTATTTTATTTATTTTTGATCTTTAACCAATTACAGGTCGGACTTGGTTATCCGGAATTCGATTATCCGGAATTTATTTTTTTGTGTTCGTTTTCAATTTTTGTTCTGAAATTTTACCTTAAGTATCCCTGCTGGCATATTTGGTACCGTTAAACGGGGTAACATTGATCATTTTTTTCACTTTTCCGTGAGTATTTAAATATTTCACAACTGAAATTAGTGGTTTCACATTTTTAAAACCAGTACTGGCATCCTTAGATCTTGAGAGGTTAGTTTTTAAAGCTCTCCGAGAATCTTGAACATTAAAAACATTTGTTTTTCGTCGTTGTTTCAATTTTCCTTATTTGGGGTAACTTTGATCAGTTTAAATTTTGAATAGTTTTGAAACCTTTTTGAACTAAAAATGTTAGATAATGCTTTGATAACATGTTCAGAGACGCTTCCCGGATTGACATCACGTTCTCCTAGACAGACTTGAGTCCTGTCCTTGCACCTAGCCGCGGTATGTACTGCGAGTCATTTTTATGCCATACTAGCTGACCCGGCAAATATTAATGATTGGTTTTATCGGAATGACAACATCCTCGACTTTTGGCTTTTGTACATGACCTCTATTCCGGATATATATTGGGTACATTTCAGTTGTTTTCGTTGTTTTCCAGAAACTGAAAGTGGTCATCTTCTAATTCAAAACGGTGTCCAGGGTCAATGCTTGGATCCTTTACATCCTTTCGATTACGGACATATCCATATGTAGTAGTATCCGGTTATTTTTGGCTGTTTCCCAGAAGTTGCCATTTTTCAATTCAAACTGGTGTCTGAGGTCAATCTTTAGCTCCTTGCATTATTCTGGATCCGGTGATACTCATATTGGGAGGAATTTTGTCACTTTGGGCTATTTTTCAGGAACCGTAAGTCTCCATCTTGGATTTTAAAATGGCATTTGGAGACGATTTCTGGCCCCTGAGCGTCATTCTGTATAAGAAACACCCATATTGGGTGTTATTTCGGCTGTTTTCCAGAAACCGGATGTCAGCATCTTCGAATTCAAAATGGTGTCTGTGGTCGATTCTAGCTCCTGTGTATCATTCTGGTTCCGAAGATACTCACATTGTATGGAAATCGGCCATAATTCATAATGGTGTCTGAGGTCAATTTTCAGCTTCATTCTCGTTCCAGAGAGTGGTTTTTGGTCACTTTAGGCTGTTTTCCGGACACCGCAAGTCGCCATCTTACAATTCGAAATGTTGTCCAAGGTCGAATTGTGGCTTCAGTGCATCATAGCAATTCCGGGAATACCCATATTGGGTGGTATTTGGTAATTTGCCGCTTTTTCTCAGAAACTGGAAGTCGCCATCTTGGATTTCAAAATGGCATTTGTAAATAATATCGGGCCTCTGAGCGTCAATCTGGTTAAAGAAACACTCATATTGGCTGGTATTTGGTCATTTTCGGCTGTTTTCGAGACACCGGAAGTCGCCATCTTACAATTCAAAATGTTGTCTGAGGTCGTTTTGTGGCTTCAGTGCATCATAACAATCCCGGAAATACTCATATTGGGTGGTATTTGGTCATTTGCCGCTGTTTTTTGGAAACCGGAAGTCGCCATATTGGATTAAAAATGGCATTTGGGAACAATTTCTGGCCTTCGTACTTCAATCTGATTAAAGAAACGCTCATATTGAGTGGTATTCGATGAGTTTCGGCTGTTTTCCAGACACCGGAAGTTACCATCTTACAATTCAAAATGTTGTCTAAGGTCGATTTGTCGCTTCAGTGCATCATAACAATTCCGGAAATACCCATATTGGGTGGTATTTGGTCATTTGCCGCCGTTTTTCAGAAACAGGAAGTCGCCATATTGGATTTCGAAATGGTATTTGGAGACATGCCAGAAGAAGGAAGGGTGTCGAAACATTATGGACATGTTGGCTACACCTAAAAACATTCACCTGCCAAATTTGGTTATGTTTGCTTGATTGGTTCTCGATCTGTGCGAAATTTGAGTTTCATTTGTATGGGACCCCTCTCCTATAGAAGAGGGAGGGGTGTCGAACCATTATGGATATATTTGTTACCCTTAAAAACAATCACCTGCCAAATTTGGTTCCATTTAGTTGGTTAGTTCTCGAGATAAGCAGAGATTTTTGTTTCATTTGTTATAAACCCCTCCCTCACAGAAGAGGGAGGAGAGTAGAACCACTATGGACATGTTTGTTACTTCTTAAAACAGTCACATACCAAATTTGGTTGTATTTGGTTGATTGGTTCTCGAGCTGTGCGAAATTCGTGTTTCATTTGTATGCAACCCCTCCCTTGTAGAAGAGGGAGGGGTGTCAAACCATCAGGATATATTTGTTACCCTTAAAAACATCCACCTACCAAATTTGGTTCTATTTACTTGGTTAGTTTTCGAGATGTGCAATTTGTGTTTCATTTGTATGGGACCCCTCCCTTTCAGAAGAGGGAAGGGTCTCAAACCAACATGGACATATTAGCTACTTCTAAAAACATCCACATGCCAAATTTGGTTCCATTTGCTTCGTTAGTTTTCGAGATGTGCAGAAATTTGTGTTTCATTTGTATGGGACCTCTCCCTTGCAGAAGAGGGAGGGGTCTCGAACTATCTTAGTCACTTTTCCCGGCCCCTAAAACCCTTATATACAAAATTTCACGCCGATCGGTTCGGTAGTTTCCAAGCCTATATGAATCAGACAGACAGACAGAGCTGCATTTTTATATGTTTAGATATAATTTTACCTTTCGATGATGAAAAACGTAAACATTGGTCGCGAAATGTGCCAGAAGTATTTTGTAAGTCAGCAATCGTTGTAAAATGTTTGTGTTCAGAAAACGTATGTTGATTATATATGCAAGGCCTTTCCAACAACGGAAGTATCAATAGGCCAGCTCTAGCCTCTTACGTTCTATGCTCTAGCCAAGACCACATCCTGGCGTAGGCCAGGATGATGTCTTGGCAAGAACATAAAACTAGACTTTCTTAACAAATATGAATTAATTAAGTGTAAATGTAATAAATTTGACTAAAATTTTTTCTAGTCGATTGAGAAAATTAAATAATGGATTTGGAAAACATGTCAATGAATACGAAATGTTCAATATTCGACTAGTATAAAGTGCTTTTTTTGGCACTTACTGAGAGTAAGGAGTATAACGGTCAAATTAATTTTAAAATTTAGTTATCAAAACAGTAAACAATTTCAACCAATACAATATTGTTCAGACCTCGAACGACACAAGAGAGAGATGTTATACTCAAATTTAGCAAACGTAATCACCCGTTTACGGTACCATTTATGTCACTTCCAGTATGTTTGGGAAATGCTCGAACTAAGTGAAAATAATCAATGTCCGATTAATTTTGTCTGCTTCTAAAGATTTTTCCACTTTTCACTTCAGAAATAATTTCTGGTTACGCCACTACTTCATACTAGTAAAATTAAAAAAGGAAATTATTAAATTAAATTATTTTATTCTCGTTAATAGCAAATTTGAGTATTTTTTCTGTGGTTTGATTATCCGGAAGACTCGACTATCCGAAATGAATTTTTTTTTATGTTCCGGATAATCGAGTCCGACCTGTAGTTATTTGTTATAAATCGTCTTTTATTTTTTGTAAAGCTTCTTTTGGGTCGTTTGACCTGCAAAATGTTAACGTATCGTCCACAAAGAGGTTCAGTTCACAAGATCCTATCGCTGATCTCGCATCATTTAAGTATAAAATGAATAACAGTGGTCCAAATACGCTTCCTTGCGGTACACCAAGTGGAGCATTCAACAACGGCTACATGTATTCATCATACCTAAACAGTTGTGTTCTGTCAGTTAGGCAAGATTCAAATCAACATTGAAATTTTTTTCTTATTTGTGGCATCAAACGTCTTTGACAGAAGGCTGCAGTAGAAAACCTGCTGAAGACCCTCAAAACCCTAAATAATAACAATACCGAATACAAATTCTAAGCTTTCCGTGCTCTGCAAAGGGAGTATTGGAGCTATTAGTACCTAGGTCTGTTGTCGTGAAGCCAAAAAGGTTGGAATCCACTCTACATCCACATTCACATTTCAGTTAAATTGAATTTTATAGATGTAGAATAATTTATCATAAATATTTGCCTTTTTCATAGGATAAAAACATTCAATCTTTTAAAGAATCAATCAAAATGTCCCTCAACTTCCGCTATGCCAACTAAATCAACCATTTGCTAGTCATTTCCACATGCACTTTCCCACCCTTTTTGACGCGAATGCCATACTGACACGTGAGCTATTAAACTGATATGCACACCATCTTCGCGATAATTTGCATAATAGTTAGGTTGGCAATCTTCTTTCTTTCACTCTTTCACATACAATAATCTTCTGAACTGTATGATTATTCATGTTAGAGTCCACTTACGACAAAGCAACCGTGAGTATCTGCACTGATTTTCCATCCAAACAATCTATAACCATACACACAAAAAAGTGAAGCTGAGCACGCTTCTTCAGTAGAGAGCGCAGTATCGAGAAACAGTAGTTTTTTTTCCTGTATCGCTATTGTTTTCGTTTTTTACTCGTCTCTTGTCCCAATCTAATAGTGCATGAAAAACCAATTACTTACCCTCATGCACGGTCGGACACCTTTGGCTAGGTGCGAGGAGAAAAAAAACTGTAGGTGGCACAACGCATCACATGATAACTTGGCAGCTATTTTTTGTTCCTTTTCCTAGATTAAAATGTGAAATTTCACTCCGTTGCAGCGAACGAAGATGCAACGAAAACAAAAAAAAACATCAACAGACCGCAAGCCGTAACAGGCTGCGATCTAGTTTTCACCTGACAGCTTGCGCAACTTTTTGCACAGAGCTGTCAGAATTAAGCGACTACGTAACGGCTCAAAGTTGAGGATCGGCCCCGTTAAGCCGCGCGAGTGTCGAACAATCTTCAGAGGCATAGCTGCACGTATGAGCCGGGGTTAATTGGTTTTATGTTTCGTCACTTGTAAATGCAGACGGCCCGCGGTGCGGGGGATCACACTTGTTAACATGCAGCAAAGTTAATCGCTTCCCAGGGGTTATGGTTTGATAGCAAGCTGTAACAGTAATTACTCAAACAATGCCATCAATTATAGCACAGATCATTTGGGTTACAATTTGTGATGTAAGGATTACCTAACCGTCTGTTTTTTTGTTTTCTGTGTTATCTTACAGAACTTCAAGGAGAAGGACGCCGGTAAGGTGGTCGTGTACACAACCAGCATGGGCATTGTTCGGGAGACCTACGCGAAGTGTGCGAACGTGAAGCAGATTCTGAGGACACTGCTGGTCAAGTTCGAGGAGCGGGACGTCTTCATGAGTAACGATTACCAGCAGGAGATCAAGGAGCGAATGCAAAACGAGTCAATCCAAGTACCGCAAGTGTTTGTCGACGGCCAGCATGTGGGGGTAAGTTTGACATAGTATGATTTTCATTTAAATTTGCAAAATCGTTGAGCGATTGCGACACTGTTAACCTTCGTTTTTATTTGAGCATAATTTATTTCGAGCACCTTAACTGTCGAAATCACAAAGTGCTCGAAAACGGAAACAAAAAATATTCATTTGAAAGTAAAGGTTATTGGCATCGCTATCGCCTGACAATTTTGAATTAAAATTACTTTGCCAAGCCCTGATACTGATACTCGTCGTATGTGTTGACATGAACCATCCCATTCCGTTCACATTCCGATTAATTCAACGTCATCAGCGTTCGTTAAAGCGCGCAATTAACAACGAACCCGATATCATCGGTTTATCTATTCGTTGTAACTTAGCCAATAATTCATAACCTTAAATTGAAAGAAACTCTTTGGTGCAGGGTCGGCGAGTTTTATTTTATACCGTCCTAGTAATAATGTAATAATTTGCTCGCCATTCACGGTGTTTTTTTTTTAATGTCCACATCGGCAAGTTGAGTTTGGCATCTTCTGCTAAGTCGTGGTGATGGCGGGAGAGGGGCACTGCTGGGCAGCAATAAAAGATCCGTGTTGTGATCCGACTTTGTAACGGATCATAAGTGCCAAGGTTGCGGCAATCACCGCACTACAGTGGTGTCCCTTTCCGATCATTCAAGTCACGTTTCGAATCGTCCGTACAGCACCTGTGCCCCATGATCCGAACCGAAGTAGACAACCGAGGTCTCAGCAGTGAAAAGATGTGCATTTTAGTGATTGCAGGGTTGATGATGAGCTGTCATTGATCGTGTTGAAAAACCTTATGTTGGACGTGTACTTGCCAAATAACTTCGTTCTAATGTGGGATCGAATATCAACCGCCATCAAGTTGAGCTCCGTGCAATAACAAAAACATGCGGAGCTGTTACGAAATCGAGACGGCCGGTTACATGTGAATGACAATTGTTTTATTATTGTTTTTTTTCCATGATTTAAGCCATGGTGAACACGTGCCAAAATGTTTTAATCAACCGGTTGCCCCAACATGAGCGGTATTGCACGTTTAGGGTGAAGAAAAATAACGAATAATGTCATGAAATATTTATGCGTTTAGCGCTCAAGTCAACAGCGGATTTGGCGGAACTAATACTTAATATACCGGCTGCAATCGAAGCTGAGTGAAACTGATTAGCTTCGGGCTAAGAAATTACCTGGCGATTTGTACGCTGTAAACGTTCGCGGTTGTTTTTTTGCGAACGAAAGTGAAAATTCGATCATGAATTATCGCCATTTTCCCGTTATCTTAACTGAATATCTTCGATTGGACATTAAGCTTTGTACATCGGTGCTTTCTTCAAAAAAAGGCGATGTATTCTTTCTTAAAAAAAAATAGCTGATTACCTAATCCTAATCGGAATTCAATCCCATGCATTTTTGGTTAGGGCAACTTAAAGATTGAACTCTATTCAAATCCATAATTTTAGACCAAATTGCAAGGAGATCGTAATCATTATCACTTGCTTGGAGGCAAATAATTTATACTAACAAAAATACCGCCTCTGCTCAAGAAAATAGCGAAACTCGAGCATTTTTAGCTTTTCTGCAAATAAAAACCACCTTAGAGTTCAAAAAGGCGACGGGCGTCAATTAAAAAGGTATCATCACGGTTCTGGAAATATTAATATTAATGAATATTAATAAATATTTGAATATTTAGTTTAGCTCTCCAACAACCGGAAATCGGCATCAAATAGCGATTCTTAGTGTCCGGGTATAGTCTCCAATTAAAAAAATCAATATTGGGGAATACAAAAACGATTGGACAAGACAACAAAACTTTTTTGCTTTTACTCAGTTTATTAAGTATAATTAAGTAAGAGCAAAAAGTATTGTTCAATCGATTTTGTATTGTGAAGCTCTCACGTTAGCACTGCTAAAATTATTGTAAATTGGGGAACATAACAACATTTTTTTAATGTTACCTAGCTTTACAGAAATTAGAAGTCGCTAACTGGATTTCAAAGAGGCATCAGATACCAATTTAACGTTTCATAGTAAAACGTGGTGAATAAAAAAACCAGCAAGGTAACCGGTATGGTTGATATTGTATTGAAATAAACAAAATTAATACTACAAGAGTTACAGCCCTAGGGTTGTATTTGCCAACAATTACATTCACTGTACTACGAAGACAGCTAATATAAGTATAATATTTTATTTGTTAAGTTAAAAAAAATCAAACAATGTTGAAATGTAAGAAAAAGATTCTGAATAGATCCTAGTAAATGGACAAATATTCACGAGCACTCGCCGGCTCTTACTCTTCTATGAATCAGTATTTTTAGGAACTAAATCGTTCGATATTATGTCGTTCACGGATATTTAGTAAATATCGAAGATAAAAAATCAACGAAAACAACTTATAACCGTAGCAAAAATGTTCAATTTTTACTCAACAAGAATTGGTTTATGGTGTTTATGGTAATCATATTCATGAGATAAACTTTCAATCACCATTAGTAGCAGCATTGCAGTTTCGGTTGCACGCTAATAGAAGTCGTGCCGGCTGCAGTGATAGACGACGAGAAACTAGCGGCGCTCTGCACCACATATACTTTACGGTACTGTTGCTTCATCAGCATATTTTCTTTCAAGACATCATTTTCTATTACGTTCTAACAGCAGGTTTAGAAATTGTTCAAGAAAAAGGGTTGTTTCAAACTTTTCGAAAAACCTTTACCTTCGAGACATCAAATTAGTCTAGGTTAATGAAAGCAAACATAAATTGACCTATTGTGACGGGGAAACTCGTCGTTGTTTTTTGGATATTGATACAGAGAATATCACAGAGGGAATGGTTGGTGTCTATTCATGTAGTCTGTGCTAGGAATGCTCGCATGGGTCATTGTTCGCGTTAATTTGTCCTTGACACTTTTTATAGATTTTTACCGCTTTGCAATAAAAAAAATAATGATAAGTAGCGTATTACAAAATTGTTCAACATTTTATCAATCCAACAACATATTGGTTATTGTTATACATTATGTGGTTATACTGTTATTATCGTTTGAAATCTGACGCAACATTTGCCAGTTGCAGTTCCAATTTCACAGAATGCATACCAGTATAGAAAACAAAGACGTAGTCCCACGTCAAAAATTAAATGAACAAAGTAAAAGATAATTTCTTTCTAGCTACTGTCATCGAGTCACAATGAACATTTTCGTTGTCGAACGTGTTTGATTACGAGTTTTTTCCCGCCTGGTGTTTTTTCTTTTTTTTAATTTTTTTTTCTTTTTTTTTTCCTTTTTTTTCTTTTTTTTTCTTTTTTTTTCTTTTTTTCGTTTTTTTTTCTCTGGTGTTAATCGTTTATTTCCTGTGATCGTCTTAACTATCCCGGCTTATGTCCAATCACTATAGATTTGACGCGCATCTCCGTCGTGTTGGGCTCGGGGAAAGTGGTATCTGTGCCTGTGGTGAAGGTTATCACGACATAGAGCACGTTGTTTGGTCATGCCCTGTACACCGTGACGCCAGGTCTAAATTAAAAGCTTCCCTGCAGGCCGAAAGTAGGCAGCCGGCTGTTCCTGTTCGTGATGTCTTGGCGAGCCGTGACCTATCCTACATGTCCCTTATATACGTTTTCCTGGAATCCATCCACGCCTTAGTTTAATCCTATTCCCTTCCGCCTACATCCAATCAAACGACAAGAACACGTTAAAACCCCGGATCCGGAAACAGCAACTAGACCCGCACGATACTCTCAGGTCCCGAGGGAGACAACCCAATATGCCAGTCCGTAAAATTTTAGCCCAGCAGCGGAACATATTCAATATGCTGCTTACCTATGGCGATGGAAAACCATCAAACAACAAATCAGTGCTTTTAATGCAAAACATTCTAGCTTTAAGTTAGATTAGTTTTAGCTCGTAGTCGGCAGCGAGGATAAAAAATTTGCTTTTAGTTATTAAGATACTTTAGAAAGTAAGCTACCAGATATAATTGGCGCCGTTAAACATTAAATTGTATTTGTGCCGTGTCAAATAAATTATAGATGAAGAAAAAAAAATCGTCTTAACTGACGAATATACTGTCGCAAAGTATGAATCATTTTCAGTGGCGACGCGCGTCGAGTATACATACTCCGAATAAAAACATAAAGTTGGCTTGGGCCTGCTCTTCGATCCACTGCAAGCAACTGTGACGACGGACACGAACAGAAGCACCCAAAATTATTTTCAATCGAAAATCGTCGGGTGATAGTGACGCTGTCAATCAATCATTTTTGAGCACTCCAGCTATCAAAACCAATACAGTTTTTATGTGATTTACAAAGTGCTGGACAGGAAACAAATGATTTTCAATTGAAAGCGTATGCTTAACAGATTCACGAACTGACGAATTTCAATCGAAAATATTTTTTTAAACTCTGCCGACGCCTCGAAAAAATCTATAATTAGGATTTATCCAATTTAATGTGACTGACCTTTGATATATATAGAAAAATTTCAAGCTTCTTACGCGTTTCTGGTACGAAACTAAAAAATGTGCAAACAAGCATAATTTCCATAGCCTAACTTAGCTTGACTGATTGCACATATCAATTGTATGTTCAATCAGTCATTCCGTGATTTATTCGAATCAGTAAAATTGCCCAGTGAATCAACTGAATGGGAATCAATAACAGCGCCGGCCACTTCCTTGTAGTTGGAAAAAGAAAAGGGATGCTAGATAGTGATATTCGCTGATTGGAGACCGTGTTCACGTCTGCATTTCCACAAAGGTCACAGGAAGGAAATTTTTGCTAGCAGGGAAGGAAAAGTTGGATCAGAATTCATCTTGATAAGTGATGCGTTCATACATATAATTCCCACCCGTCTCTATTTAGCGATTTCCGGTTCATAATAGACAATAGAATGCTGTTGGAGAAGCTGCATAGCCGCAAGGTTACAGAGTCCGCTTTGTCCAGCGAATGGTCGTAGGTTCGAATCTAAATAGAATCAGACCATTCGATGTCAAAACTGGACTTTAAAGTGCGGGTTCATTATCAGGCTCCCCACTACTTACCCTTCCTTTACGCTGAAATCTATAACACCTTCGCGTGACTTCCTCTTAACAAAAATAGACAGACAGGACTACATTTTTATATGTTTAGATTACAAATCAAAGAAAAAAGAGGTGGCTTGAACCTAGTCGTAAGCAAATAAAAGTCTGTTCTCAGTCAAGCTGACTGAGAAAATGAAGCACAATTAGCTTATTTATACTTGGTACCAGCTTAGACCAATAGAAAGTAAGAATGCTGTCGGGGCCGCGCACAATTGTGTATGGGGTTTATTTCAATAGAGCAAACATATGTTCAACTTCCTGATTTGAGACCAATTTGAACCAACAGACAATAGGATGGTATGTTCATGGTTTATTTCACAAAAATCAAAGTTGAAATGATAAATTTGCGCATGATTATTAGATGAGAAAAAAATAGGTTAAAAATAAATTTTCACAGGAAATAGATGAAAGAGAGTGGCGATGAAAATTATTGATGTAACGAGAGGAAATAAAGTTACCTAATGAGTTTTAAATTGAGCAATCAATAAAATACCTTGGCAATCATTTACAGTTTTTGTTCAATATTTAAATCTTTTCTATGAGAAACTGTATTTTTAAAAGTTGAAAAACTTAGAAAGGGAATGAGAAAAGTCGTCAGATTGACCTTCAAACAAAAGTTTTGAATCATCACACGCAAAAGTTCAAGCTTACATCAATCGATGTAAGTTGCACAATAAATGCTCTGGCTTTGCACAACAAATACGTCAAGAGGATAACGCAACAGTTGCGTAATGAATACATTGACAGAGACCGAAATCAGAATATGTATAATACTTGTTTCGTTGGGATCATCACCGCCTAATTTTATTTCTGTTGAATTATCGACGTTTATCGGTGAGAAATAAATTAAAAGCCACAAATTTCCGGACGTTTCGAGTTACTTATTTATTTTTTCAGTCATTTTCAGCGGATTCTACGAATACATAAAACTACAAAACCTTACTAACATTTTTCAAACAACACTTACTTGCTAGACTAAAAAACTATACCGGCGTACTGTTTCACTTCTATCGATCTGTTTATTCCCTCCTTTTACCTTCTATCAATGACAGATCTTATTGTTTCTGTTGTTGTTTACTGTTGATCTTTAGCTTTTCAAACAACCCGTTGTAAGCCGATCTAAATTTGATCGAATCACGCTGTAGGTTGAATGTGTTTTCCTCACCTTTAATTTTTATGTAAAAAGTTTCTGCTATGAGACGTGTGTCAGTTTTAGTTATCTCGTCATGTATTCTTGTTTTTTCAAAATCGAAAATATGTCCCTCATTTATTGTGTGTTGTACTAATCCCGTGGTACCTATGCTTTTTGACTTGACATCATTTTTATGTTGATCTATTCGTTTCTTTAAAAATTGATTAGTTTGGCCAATATATGATTTATCAGTGCAAACACCGCATGGTATTTCATAAACCACATTAGTTTTTCGATGTTTTTCAATTTTGTCTTTCAATTTCGAGAAGATTATATCCTTAATTTTGTCAGTTGGTTTGAAAGCTAATACAATGTTGAATTGTCTTAAATATTTTCTCAGTTTTTCTCCTAAGCCTGGTATGTATGGTGTTGAAATAAACTAAGGGCTAAGTGTCGTCTTGCTAGTGGTCGTATTGTAATGTTTTTATGTTCGTTCTTGTATTAATCTGTTAATCAAAACTTTTGGGAAATAATTATTACCGAGAATATACCTAACTGTTTCTAAGCTTGTTGGTCTGTATTCTGGCTGACTTAGTTTCAAAGCTCTATCAATAAGTGTTATAGCTGTATTTTTTTGTGACTCATGGGGCTTACAGAATTATAGCCAAGATATCTACCTTCTGAGTCTTTAGGCATCCATTCGGTAGTTACCTTGCCGTTCTCCCGCCTGACTATGGTGTCCAAAAACCTAAGTTTAGCGTTGTCTTCTAACTCTAAGGTGAATTGCAGTCTCGGGTGGAAACTGTTGAAAACAGCCAACATCCGATCTACTTTGTCCTTTCGTACAGCTGCCACGCAATCATCCAAAAAGGCTGGTGTGATGTTTTCCTGTTGAAGTTGATCTAGAGCAGTGTTTTCCAATCTCTCCAATACAATATTTGCCACCACTGAAGTGGAAATTTTCACCAATATACCAAAGGAAAATTTTATGGAAATGCTCGCACTTCGCGTTTCGGAGTCGGTTTTTTAAACAAGAGTTTGCGTTACCGATGGGATTGCCACTTTCTCCAGTGGTGGCAAATATTGTATTGGTAGAGATTGGTAAACACTGTATAGTGTATAGAGATTGGTAAACACTGCTCTAGATCAACTTCAACAGGAAAACATCACACCAGCCTTTTTCAAGCGGTATGTGGATGATTGCGTGGCAGCTGTACGAAAGGACAAAGTAGATCGGATGTTGGCTGTTTTCAACAACTTCCACCCGAGACTGCAATTCACCTTAGAGTTAGAAGACAACGCTAAACTTAGGTTTTTGGACACCATAGTCAGGCGGGAGAACGGCAAGGTAACTACCGAATGGATGCCTAAAGACTCAGGAGGTAGATATCTTGACTATAATTCTGTAAGCCCCATGAGTCACAAAAAAATACAGCTATAACACTTATTGACAGAGCTTTAAAACTAAGTCAGCCAGAATACAGACCAACAAGCTTAGAAACAGTTAGGTATATTCTCGGTAATAATTATTTCCCAAAAGTTTTGATTAACAGATTAATACAAGAACGAACATCAAAACATTACAATACGACCACTAGCAAGACGACACTTAGCCCTTAGTTTATTTCAACACCATACATACCAGGCTTAGGAGAAAAACTGAGAAAATATTTAAGACAATTCAACATTGTATTAGCTTTCAAACCAACTGACAAAATTAAGGATATAATCTTCTCGAAATTGAAAGACAAAATTGAAAAACATCGGAAAACTAATGTGGTTTATGAAATACCATGCGGTGCTTGCACTGATAAATCATATATTGGCCAAACTAATCAATTTTTAAAGAAACGAATAGATCAACATAAAAATGATGTCAAGTCAAAAAGCATAGGTAACACGGGATTAGTACAACATACAATAAATGAGGGACATATTTTCGATTTTGAAAAAACAAGAATACATGACGAGATAACTAAAACTGACACACGTCTCATAGCAGAAACTTTTTACATAAAAATTAAAGGTTAGGAAAACACATTCAACCTACAGCGTGATTCGATCAAATTTAGATCGGCTTACAACGGGTTGTTTGAAAAGCTAAAGATCAACAGTAAACAACAACAGAAACAATAAGATCTGTCATTGATAGAAGGTAAAAGGAGGGAATAAACAGATCGATAGAAGTGAAACAGTACGTCGGTATAGTTTTTTAGTCTAGCCAGTAAGTGTTGTTTGAAAAATGTTAGTAAGGTTTTGTAGTTTTATGTATTCGTAGAATCCGCTGAAGATGACTGAAAAAATAAATAAGTAAGTCGAAACGTCCGGAAATTTGTGGCTTTTAATTTATTTCTCACCGATAAACGTCGATAATTCAACAGAAATAAAAATATATGTATAATACACACAAAATCGTAGTATTTCGGTAGACTTCGGTTTTGGGCAAACGATCAGTTTTGGGGTGCTCAAAAACCCGCTGGTTACTTTCACGAGTCGGTGCGTATCAAAGGCTCGTGCATCCCTAATCACAGTCAGCAACCGAAAACAGCTATAAGCGAGCCTTGAGAACAGAACTTACTGACGCTGGTGCCAGTAACGTGGAACCGAATGCATATGAATAAAACCAGAGTTATCGTTAAATGCAAAATGTTTCAAACAAATCCAATGTCTTTTTATTTGTTACTGATTCGATGATGTTTTTAAATGACCGGATTCATGAGAGTGAATCAATCAGTTCATATTTGCATTAACCATTAACCCATTAACCAAGATCATCAGATTTCTGCTTGCACTGCTTCAACGATAGCAGCATTCTGAAAAATATTACCAATACCAGTATAAATCATCATCATGGCAATAGACCTTCCTATCTGCGCTAGTCTTAGTGGTCGATTTCACTAATACAAGTTTAATTTTGGTTGCAAATAATCAACACGCTGGTAGTTACAAAAAATTTTCTCCTGCCCCGAGCTTTTATTCAAGTTGTAAGCCGATTTTTACTTTTATTTCATCTGGTTTTCCACTAAAACAAAGTTTTTTAAAACAGGTAACACTAATGAACTAGGATTCATAATTGCAATATTTTTCGAAATTTAATATCAGCTGATTTTTTGGTTGAAAACAAATCGATTTTATTAGGATACAGACTAAGTCTGTATTGGTGAGATCTGGCGTAGAAAGCTCTTTACTAGCACCGGTTAATACTTCAAAAGTGTTTTGATTTTGAGCCGTCCAATACATTGAACATTCACTATAGCACCAAATGCGTTATGAGCAGCACACATTCGTTGTACTGGTTCCGAAACAGTACAAAATACGCTCTGAAAAGACACATTATTGATGTGGTTACGCACAGTCCAACTTTTGCGTGCATACTCGAATATTTTAACAATAAGCTGACAATTTGGGTTTGCTCAGGCAAAAGTCTGAAACAATTCGAACTATCCTGAGAAGTCCAAAATGGCCTACTGCGCAAGTCGGATAATTCGATGCAACGCGAAAAAAAAAATCGGAATGAGCATGATAAGGCATTGCAAGTCATGAGACCTCTTAGAACAATAGAAACGAAATTGAAACATGCTCCCGATCACCCTTCAGTTCAAGAATCCTAAAATTGGCCTCTCCAAAGCCTCGGTAGCAAGCAGCACAAACGAAATCATCAACAAGCAGAAAAAAACACAAAACTCCCTTGCTCGACCAATCGTTTCTGTCGCTCAAATCGATCAATAAAAGTGTGTGCGTTCACGCAGTCATAGTAATATTTCGACCTTTTTCAAAACCCTGATCATCTTTATTCGGATAACTTACACTTGCGAAAACCGTATAAATCCATTGTTCCAGAATACCACGCGAGCGGAAAATTTTCACGTCCGACTCCGACCGTGGCGATCTTTTGTGCAAATTAAGCATAACTACTCTTATCTATATAATAAAAATAAGTTCGAGTCCGCAAATCACGATTCAACTCAAGAACGAATCAGCGGATCGGTATGAAAATTTATATGTAAATGTTTCCGGAGACGAGAAAGGTTATTATGCTAGTTTGATACCCCTCTCTTCTCTAAAAAGGCCTTCCTTATAAAAAATACACAAAATTCTACATATCTCAAGAACTAATCAAGCAAATGGAACCAAATTTGATATATTTGTATGCTAGTTCGACACCCCTCCCTGCTCTGTAAAGAAGATGCCCCATACAAATGAAACACAAATTTCTCCATACTTTGAGAACCAATCAAGCAAATGGAACCAAATTTGACATGTGGAGGTTTTCAGGAGCAACAAATATTTATATGGTAGTTCGAAACTAATCTCTCCTCTGGAAAGAAGATGGCATCCACACAGATGAAACACATAGTTCAACTATTTTTCAGGAAAACAGCTTAAATAGAACAAAATGATGCAAAAAGCAAGGAAAGCCTTGGTACTACATTCCGATACGAAACTCGACATTCTGTTTATCATACACAGACTTCGCAGCCAACTGTTAGGTGTACAGGACAATTGCGGGGCTAGCGCTACGATCCTACTGACACTAACAGTCTCTCCCGAGCCGGGACGCGAACATACGACGACTGGCTTGTTAGGTCAGCATCGTACCTTGAGACCAACTGGGAGGGCTGGGAACAAAATGATGCACAAAACATTCTAAAATTCTAAAATGGCGACTTCCGGTTTCTGGGAAACAGACCAAAATGACCGAATATTACCTGAAATAGTCCAGAAACTAGCTCCGCTTGAAATGCAAGATGGCGACTTCTGCTCTCTGGAAAATAGCCCAAAATTGTCGAATACCACCCAATATGGGTATTTGCAAAATTTGAATGATTTTTAAAGGCCACAAATCAACTCCCAGAATTTTATCTTTCTAAGCGAAATTCATGGAAATATGTATATGCTTACCTACTTCATCGATTTCATGCAATGAATTGGCTCAGGTCAAAAAATTACGCTATTATTTAAGACATGTCAGTTATTCCACTGACATGATTTTCACTGAGAATTGGTACGAGTGACACTCAATATCAGTTGGAAGAGAGTTTAAATGAAATTGCTGTTGTATCATTTTGCAGTGTCGAAATTTTGCAACACTGGTTGGAATATGACCTTGTACGATAAAGTACAATACAATGTGGGGTGCTTCCAAGTTTAGTAATTTTTTTACACAGCTATTTTCATTCAAATCCTCCTGTCACAGTGTGACGATTCTAACGTCAAACTATGTTTCTCTTTTTCAGGACGCAGACTGCATCGAACGGTTGAACGAATCCGGCGAGCTGCGAAAAATGCTCAAACCTTACAAAGTATCTACTCAAATAGACTGGTTAAGCCCTCCCGCGTCCATCCCTGCTCATTCTGCTTTCTTTTTTTTTCATTTTTTTCCTACTCCTAGTGCCTCGAGTCATCCTTCACGTGCAAAACCTGCGGCGGCTACCGGCTCCTGCCCTGTCCGTCTTGTGGCGGCTCGAAAAAGTCCATCCATCGTAACCACTTCACGGCAGAGTTTATCGCGCTCAAGTGCATGAACTGCGACGAAGTGGGCCTGGTCAAGTGCCACAGCTGCTGAGACCCGTCGTCGTCCTAGAATAGTGCAAAGCAGGGGTAATGCGGCGCGAATGTCCAACTAAAATTAGGCAGATTGAGCTCGAATTGAAAAACTGAAAAACCAATTTGTTTCTTTTATTTTAGGTGTCGATTGACGAGGTCCCAGTCCGCGTGGGTGTGAACCAAATGGCGAAGAACTTCGGCAGCGTCATGCTGGAGGGGCTGACATGTGCTAACATTTTGCAATATTAGTTTGATAAGCCGTTTGCAGAAGTAGAGTTGTGATAAACACTGTTCGTTCGATAGTTGGTAGGCGCTCGCGCACACACTTTCATACTCTATTTGCTCAAGCAGTATCCGAATATTGCCGTAAACTGATACTGTAAAAAACAACTGCTGGTTCTATATTGAGTATTATCCGTATCCGTAGTTCTATATGTATCCGTACTTTAAGCAAGAATCTACCACTTTTCAATGATGCGAATTATTTATAACTAATCGTCGTTATAGCATTCCTTGCTAGGAATTCAGCTTTTTGCGTGATTTTTTGGTGGTTGTTGTGGTTGGTCAGTAACATAAGAAATAAACTTTATTAAGTAACCTAAAACTTGACATTACAATTGAAGACATCACATTTTGGTGTATTTGAACTTGAGATAGTAACAACGTAAGATTGTATCAACTAAAAACAAAAATAGAAACAACAGCTTCAACTAACCTTCCACGTCTGCCAAAAGTCACGTAAACGGCCTGAATTTTGAACCTATGCTTGTTTGTATAATTAATTTTTCTGCGTTTAGTTGACTGCGTAGGGCGTGCAATGCGTAAAGTAACACAAATAAAAATAGAAGCAATTATTCGGTAAGGCAGCTGATTTTAGGCATTTTTGTTATTACGTAATGGCAAAACTAGTAGATAAATGTACATAATAGAAAGATACGACGTGCTGAATACGTTCTATTTTCACAATCAACTGGCTGAACCGAAGGCAAAAGTGTAGAGATAAAACGACGGTTGAGTATTCAAGTGTAATTTTTAATTGGCACACAGTTTCAGAAAATAAATAAACACAAAAATTGATTGCAACATTACATTAAGAAACAAACTAACTATGGAGTACCCGCTTGGACGAATAGATCAATCGTTATCGAAATATATTTTTGTGCAAAATTCGATTCTTTTTTCGATATGTTGTAGAACAGAAAGAAAGCATAAACAAACAATATCGCACGCAAGCCTGGGGGCGGGCTTATGCGGTCTCGATCAACTAGATTAGTTGAGAGAATTCGTTATCGATATTGTTTTTTTGGCATGTGTAGGATAAGTACAACGATACACCGTGCCCCAGTGCTGTGTCGAGAAAATTTCCAGCTCGAAAAGATCCTCGACCTGATCGGGAATCGAACCCGATGTCACAACCGTGTGGGAGAGCTAGCCGACCGACATCGCTAACCACAGAACCACGGGGACCACAAAAGAGAGAAAGAAAGCATAGCAGCAGTTTATTTAGCAGTTTTAGTGATGTCGAATCGAATCTACTGAACTTCTGTATTACGACCTTAAATAGAAGATACTTTCTGCTTTGAATTTACCTCGAGTTTTAAAAAACGTTTCTAAGTTTTAATCAGAGCCGGAATTATGAGTGTGGGTGCCCGGGGCCCAGTATGTATATATTTAGAACCTCTATACAGCTTTGAAAACTTAGCAAAAAAATTTCAGATATTTTTAAAACATCTTTCTATAAAGTTTCTACTCTGAAAACTTATCAATTACATGTTCAACACTAAATTCCTTCATTATGTATAGGTATACCGTATTCGCGACTACATAATGTCAAATTTAACAGCTTTTCATTCTTCAAAGCCATACGGAACATATTTTTAATTGGTTTCGTTTTTGCAAAAGACGGTTTCTCCCGTTGCGCTCGAAACCAATAGATTGAATTGAATACGCAATGCAATTTTAGTGTTTAGAATACATTTTGTATATTGTTTTTCGAAATCACATTGTACCAATGTAATTCATAGGATATATTCTCTAGACTCGGAAACTGTTTAGTAAGTGAGTTCTCTTGTTAGGGAGCAGACTTTTGAATTTTTTTATTTCATAAGAAAAGTTTTTTTTTTCTTCACGCTTATAATTTTTTGCCGGGTCTCGGTAATTTATTGCCGAGAACGGAAAAATGACAGCTGTCACATTTTTTCGTAAATCTCGGTTCAACTTAACTGAAATCTCGGATTTCGGATATTTTGTGCCGAAATTTTAGTTTAATGATCCGAGATTTACGAAAAAATGTGACAGCTGTCATTTTTTCTCAACCAAGCACTCAGTGGTGCCGTACTCGGTAATAAATTACCGAGACCCGACAATAAATTTTAAGTGTGTTGATTTGTATCGGTGACAGTGTGTTTTTTTCATTTTAAACATTAGACATCCAACAATATATAAATCAATTCAGAAATTTTCACTTAAAAGTCGGTTTGATGTTAGACAGCTCAGTTCCCAGAGCTTACTGGTGTTTTGCGCCTAGGTATAGGCAAATAAACAGACATGAATGAGAAATTCACCACTTTAGTCTCCTCAACAAAGAAAAATAAACAGGTAAGTTTTCCATACCGGTTGAGAGGACCGAAAAGTAGAGTTGGGGTGAAAGATTTGATATATTACAATAATAAAGGGGGGAAGAGCATATAACAAGGGGTGAAACTTTTTGGTCAATGAAGCGTGAAATTCAATGCACAATTTTGTTTCTAACTTGCCTCCTTTCGATTTATGGTTTAATTTTTTTCAATTAATCTCAATACATGAAAGAACCAGTTATTTTTTGGAGAAACAACAATTGCATCATCACAATCGAAATGAGATGTAAAAAACTATAAAAAGTATTTAAACAGCGGAAATGTTCGGTTTATTACTATTACGTCATCTTTATGTATGGATATCTCCTAAAAGAGTTAGGAACGAAAGGATTCAGAGTTCAGGGTTAGGCATTTCTACCAATTCAGGATCTTCTTGTACTTCGTCTAGACACGGCGTCCAGTATCATTTTGTACTGGTAAAACCGGAATCTTGGCCCGCTTCTTTCGGGTTGTGGATGTCCTTTTTAATTCATGCAGCACATGAATGTTTTTGGCCAGTAGTTTGGTTGTCTGCTGGTTAGGGTTCTGATGGCAGCTGAGGAAATGGATTCCATACTTCCTGGCCGCTTGACGAAAGGACAGTTTATTCTATGTAAGATCTTTGCAGCGTGCGTCAGATGGAGTTTTTGTTTATTTTTGTATCTCTTTGTTAATAAATCCTGACCAAGATAAATGCTGAGAATATACAAAACATGTTTAGACATCATTTGACAAAAAAAATGATTTTATTTCTCAAAACTGCTTGTTTTTGTGTAAAAGTATTCGTTATAGCGATGTTTCTATTCACCCCATGATTTTGCAAACCGGTAGTTTACCATGAAACCTAAGCGAAAGCATGATAAGTACCTTGCGGCAATCGTCAAACTCACTATGAAAACTTAAAATGCTTTACTACTGACCCAGTACAGCACACGAACAAGCTCAAAGTGGAACAAAATAACTTCCATAGGTGAAGTTTTTTAGCCCTCGTAAACGCTCTGAACATGAGCCTCCATTTTGTAATTTCTTAACAAACTGACAGTAGTAGTAGCTTCTAACCGATAAATGGGTTTAGTAGACTTGTTTACTACTGAACTATCCGAGAAAATTCTGTAACAAAGTTTCTTAATGTTATCAAAGACTTGTATCAACATTTTCAAAGTTCAGAAGTTTCGTTTCTATTCGCCCCACTGTTTCTATTCACCCCGTATTACGGTATTCTAGCATTTTAGGTTCCGCAAACTGAAAATCGTCATCTCGGGCTTCAAAATGGCATTGGACATCATTTTGACATGGGACTACGTCTTTGTTTTCTATACTGGGATGCATTCTGTAAAAAAGGACATGAAACTGGCAAATGTTGCGTCAGATTTCAAACGACAATAACAGCATAACCACATGATGAATAACAATAACCAATGTGTTTTGTTGGATAGATAAAATATTGGACAATTTTTAAATACGCTAGTTATCATTGTTATTTCATTGCTCAGCGCTGAGAATTGATAAAAATATTCAAGGACAAATCTAGGCGTACATGAACCAATCACATGCGAGCATTCTTAGCACAGACAACATGAATAAACACCAACCATTCCCTCTGATAGTCTCCTTTGTCAATATCAAAAGAAAAATCAGCAGAGTCTCCCCGTCCCAATAGGTCAATTTATGTTGGCTTTCATGAACTTAGACTAATTTGATGTCTTGAAGGAAAAGGTTTTCCGAAAAGTTTAAAACAACCCTTTTTTTCGAACAATTTCTAAATCTGCTGTTAGAACGTAATAAAATCTGATGTCTTGAAAGAAAACATGCCGGTGAAGGCAACAGTACTGTACAGTATATGTGTAGCAGAGAGCCGCAGGTCTCTCGTCGTCTATGATTGCAGCGGTATTCTTTTATTAGTACCAGAGTTGCGATTAATTCAAGCAACATGTTGAATATGACGAGAAAGAAAACATCATCGCAATCGTTTTTTTTTTTGCATGAATAGCCTGTAACCATCACAGTAAGCGTGGAGATCCGACAAGTGAATCAATATATTGTCTCTTTTGTTGTCATTTTCGGGTTTTCATTCACGCTCCTTCAATTTTACCCTAAACTGAGTAACATCTACTCTGTTTTCTATTTCTATGCTAAACGTCAAAAACTGAGTAACACCGATTGCTTAAACTGAGTAATATTTACCCAGTTTTTCTCGAAAGCCGTATTTACTCATTTTTACGTAATATGAGTGAATGTCAAAATTTTTTAAGTTGAAAAAGAAGTAGTTGTTCTAAAGCTAATATTCGACGTTTTGTCAGTCGTTTTTAAAGTGTTACTCATAACTGGAAATTGGTTAGAGCCCGAAAGAATGCAACAAATTGCAGTGGCTGTGGATGCGGAATCGTCCCGTAAACTAAGGGGTGAGAAAATTGTTGAAAGTTGTAATAACTTTGATTAAAAAAATATGCAATCGGAAAGATTTCGCTGCCATCTTCCTCCTTGTGGAAAGTTGATTCCCGGTTACATAAAAGAGCTGAAATTGCACTTCCAAGATGAACACAATTTTGACACTAGTGACGACAATAGTTTACCCTTCAAGTGCTCCGAGTGTTGAATTTTATATAAACGATTCAAACATTTGAAACACCATATAATAAAGTCACATGAACCACTAAATTATGACGCGATCGAGAACTCATCAAATGTTCATTTAGTGGTAGAATCTACTGTATCAAAATCGCCTAACTCAGAAGCAGTAAAAATGGAACCGAACTTTTCGAGCATCACAAACGAAAACTTTTTTAAAACTACTGTTTCTATCAAGCAACTGGCCCATATAATCAACGAGTTTGTAATCAAAATGCGGTGTGATGTTGCTGTACCAGAGTCCAAAACGCAGCAGTTAATCGAAACTACATGTTCCTTGTTAGAAAACTACGAGCTATGGGAATAATTAAAACGTTTCTCAAAGTGATAGGCATAAGCTTTGATGACAATCATGTTATAGAGGCAATCAATAATTTATCGACGAAAAATGTTTTTTGCAATGTTCAAACACCCGAAGACAGTCTGGCTTATTTGTCTAGAGTGGCTCGATGTGCTATACCGACCCCGAAAGAAGACATTCTAGGAAGCACCAAGGTAACGAATGTTACAGTTATTTCCTCGAAAGCTAATCGTCAACCCGCACGGATATGCCAAAAGACCAAGATAAGGAAGCATGTTGCTCATTATATATCGAAACAGAGTGATATTTAACTCAGTTTAGAGTTAAATTAAATGAGCGTGTTGTCAATCGTCGTGAATATACAGAGTTCACTCGGAAACATCACTGCAATGCAACTCGAAGTGATATTTTGGAAATCAAAAATCGTTTCAGTAGCGTTGCCCTTAGGAATTTTTAAGGTTGATCTGCTTTGCTGTATTGGGTTACCTACGCAAGTGTTTGTTTTGCCATTGGTAAGGTCATTGAGATGGGATTAATTTGGATAATCGATTTCAAATCAACCAAACATGACTGAGAGAGGAAGCAGGATATAGCATCGTCCTTCATTTTACGGGACGGTGCAAAGGCGACATGCAATATAGAACGAAGCAGTAATTGTGTGTACACTCAAAGTAAATTTGAGGTAGGAAATTTCATTCGGCATTTCCGATCGCGGCTAGCATCAATGACTTGTTGAAAGACTTCGTTCCTCCAGTAAAGAAGCCACGGATGATTGCCAAAAGGCCAGTAGCGATTGATCAGCAGCTTTTGATAAGTTGTGCAGTGAAATTGATAACACTACAAAAACGTCCATTATCGTGCTTTGAATGGAAGGTTTCAAAGAGCTCCTAGAGCCCCTTCTAGCCGCCGTGGGGTATAGTTTGAATCGTGAAAACGTTAAAACACACTTAGCATGAATGTCGCAGCGCATAAAAGAAAATTTTGAAAGTTGAAATGAAGGATAACCTTATTTCCCTAAAGATCGATTCAGCGGCGTGTTATAATCGTCATGTATTGGGACCTAATGCTCAATACGCGCTTAACGAAAAAGTAGTTATTCGCACTCTAGGTACAGTCAACCGCAAAATTGAGTGTACACGCAAGATTAACTCATCACTCTCCAGTTTTTTGCATTAAAACTAAAAATAATAAAAACTTTTTACCAGCCATTTTGAGAATAGTTCTTTTTATTGTGATATGATGTACAAAATGAATTAAAATATGTAATAAAATCTTTTTATATTCGAAAAATTAGGGAAAAAGCATGTATTCCAAGGTAGCAAAATGAGTGTACAGTATTTTATTTTTTCTCTTCACAAATGAAAAACAACAACATTCAGTCAAATAAGTACATTTAGTACTTAGTATGACCTCCTTTGGCCTCCAAAACTACTTGCAAACGTCGTGGCTTTGATTCCACTAGGTTTTTGGTCACTGTTGATGGTATATTTTCCCAGGTCTCTAGTATCGCCTTTTTAAGCTCCGCTTTGTTTTTTGTATTGACATTTTTCAACCGATTTTTGATTTCCCACCACAAATGCTCAATAAGATTTAGATCTGGTGATTGAGGAGGTGTTTTCAGTTGATTGCGGACATTATAGAGCAACCACTCACGTACAACGTGAGCGGTGTGCTTTGGATTGTTGTCCTGCTGGAAGAAGTAATCGCGTGGAAGATTCAATTTCTGCACGGAAGGTCCCAGGTTGCGTTTGAGAATGTTTAAATAACCCATCTTATCCATTATTGTATCAATAAACTCCATAGTGCCAGTTCCAGAAGCCGCCATTGAACCCCACAGCATAACACTACCGCCACCATGCTTCACGGTTGGAATCAAATTTTGAATCTCCAGCTCTGCATTTGGTTTTCTCCATACCATTTGCCTCCCATCGGATCCAAAAAGATTTATTTTGGTCTCGTCTGTGAAAATAACTTTGTTCCAGAACTCTGGCGGCTTGTTCAAATGCTCCTTTGCGAAGTCCAGTCGTTTCTTCATATTAACTTTTGAAATGAACGGCTTTTCGCGGGCAACTCGACCGTGTAAGTTATTTCTGTGAGCCACCCGCCGAAGAGTATCTGCGCTGACAGGTCGTACAATGCTGTCTCCAACCTCGGTAGCCAATTTCGGAATACTTGTTCTAGGATTTCTTCTCAGTGTTCGCACTATAACCCGTTCGTCAGCTGGAGTCAGAATGCGTTTCCGTCCTCTGCCACTGAGGTTTTTCAATGTCCCTTCGTTCTTCTATTTGTTGACAATTTTCTGCACTGTAGAATGTGGCCTTCCGACGGCAGCAGCTATTTGCCGCAATGATTTTCCACGGCAGCAATGGTCTCGTATCAATATCTGTTTCCTTTCTTTTACTTTCCATTTTATTAAAAGTAGATTCAACGAGCAACTAAAAACGAACGTAAACACGGGATATCGGCTGATGACTTTTCAGAACCGACACTGACAAAAAACTTTCAACAAAATCGTTGCCATTTTACTTAAATCATGAAAATGTTGGAGGTTATAAAAGTGTGCACTCAATTTTGCGATGTTCAAATCCATACTTTTTTCAAATATTTCAATCTACAAAATAAACAGAATTTTGTTAACAAACTTTCGTTGGGCTGATGGTTGGTCAAAGGTATGATATATCTATCTACACCAGAAATGAATTTACTTAAAAAAGTTAATAGCCCAAAAGAAGGTAAAATGGTAGGTTGTGATGAGTGTATACTCATTTTTGCGGTTGACTGTAAGTATTGGTATAAATAAATAAATAAATCTGTATACATATATAAATTTCGTACATTTTTTTACAAAAAACTGCTCAGCAGCAGATGGTGATAAAAAAAAGTTAATCTCATGAATATGATTAATATTAATATACATACCCAACAATAATTGTACATTTTTGCAACGGTTAAAAATTTTTTTTTATTTTATATCAGTTTCGATATCCACTAAATATTCGTGACTGGATAATATCGAAAGAAAAAACTCCTAAGTATACAAATTTATAAAAGAGTAAGAGCCGGCGAGTGCTTGTGAATGTTTAGTCCATTGACTAATGTTTATTCAAAATCTTTTTTAAAATTTGAACATTGTAAGACGATATTTTTTCATTTATAACTTGACAAAAAATATACGTATATTAGCTGTCCTCGTAATACAGTGAATGTAATTGTTAGCCAAAGACAAAAACTTGGCGAGCAAGAAAACAAAAATAAATCTTTTTGAACTTTAACTTCGTTGTAAAAAAAAACCTTTAATTACAGTGTTTAGTTCCACGTCACCATTTCATACAACCCTAGGGATGTACCTCGTAGTATTTTATTATCGAGGTGTCGTATCGTTTCGGGAAATATTAATATTGGGGAGTATTTTAATACTTCTATCAGCTTTTTACAGATTTCCAGAAACCGGTAGACGCCATATAAGATTTCAAAATGGCGTAAGACATCAATCAATTGGTGTCGAAGATCGAACCCTATGAGCGACATTTCGATTCCGAAAAAAATTGTAGAAAAAAATAATAAATTTTCACACATTTCCAGAAACTGGAAGTCGCCGTCTTGAATTTAAAAATGGCGTCGAACATGGATTTACCATGTTCAAGTAGTTTTATGGCACTAGAAATACCGCTATCGGGGGGTTTATGAACTTTTTCCACACAGGGTTTCCCAGAAACCAAAAGTCACCATCTTGGATTTAGAAATAGCGAAGAATATCAATGCCTGATCTTTAGACATGGACAAGGGATTCAGGCCCCAAGATGGCTACATCGAATTCATTCAAAAAATGTTTGTAATGCACTAAAAGTCTTGACTTTTTTATCAGTTAGGACCGCTTCCTTGTTGAGCTCTTCTCTATTATACATATTTCAACGGCTATCTCTCATAAATAACACATGTGCCAAGTTTGGTAGAAAACGGTTTAGGCATCCAATAGTTATACTGGAACATACATACATGAAATAACGTAACTTTACATACATACAAAACTTAACTTTTATATAATTAGATTCACCCCTACGTTCATGAAAGGTTAAGCGTATTGTGTACATACACTGATGCTGTTATCAGCATGTTTTCTTTCGAGACATCAGTTTTTATTAAGTTCTAACATCAGGTTAACAACTTGTTAAAAAAGAGGGTTGTTTCTAACTTTCCGGAAAACCTTTACCTTTGAGACATGAAATTATTCTGAGTTTAAAGAAGCAAAGAATAATTGGTGTTTCGGAACGGAGAGACGCTGTCAATTTATTTTTGATACTGATATGGAGAAGATCACAGTATATGGTTGGTGTTTGCTCATGATGTCTGTGCGAGGCATGCTCGCATGTGACTAGGTCATTGTTCGCGAGAATTTGTTCTAGAAGCTTTTCATCAATTTTTACCGCTGAGCAACGATATAATAATAATAACTAGCGTATTACATAATCGCACAATATTTTATCTATCCAACAAAATTTTGGCTATTGTTATTCATCATCCGCTGATATTACCGTTTGAAATTTAACCGAACATTTGTCAGTTTCGTTTTAATTCGACAGAGTGTATAGAAACAAATATGTAGTCCTACGTCAAAGTTACAAGTAGGTTCATTTCAAAACGGAACTTCATTACGTTGACCGATTTAAACAAAATAAGTGTCAAATGAAAGATTTAAGCTTTTTATTAATTTGAATGTGGTTTTAAACCAGCACAAAGAAAGATGATCTTGGCACAGCGAATCTTGTCCTAGAGATCAAGATTATAGCTTTTAAACCATTCCTGTGAATTTTGGTGCCTTCAGCAAAGATAACTTTTTCAGAGACTTAAATGAGTTTCCCCGTAGGTAAACGTAGCAGTGACGAACCTGGCGAGCAATTACTTTGCAGCCTTTTGGCACACTTTTTGTCAAACTAGGAGCACCAAAATTCACAGGAACGGTTCCTACAGCTATAATATTTTTAGGGCAGTTTTTTGAACTTCGAGGCAACTTTTTCCGCATTTGTCTATCAGTGTCTTTTCATTATTCGTCATTTGCAAGGGAATGTCTCTAGTGGTAAACACATGCGACATTCAATGTATTTCGTGAGAGCACTATTGATATGAAAATTTGTGAAAATAGCTGCAAAGACCAATAAAAACTATAAGGCTGCGAAAAAAATAACAATTCTCGCGTAATTTTTCAAAAGGACCTAAGTAACATTGAGAGACTCTCTTTGTTTACTTTCTCTTTGATTAATAACTAATTTATTTTGACATATTTCATGATACTCTTTTCATAGTAAGCTGGGCAACATAACAATCTATCAATCTGTTGCAAAAAACAGTTGAAATCTTTTGTAATGACGCTGTGAGTGAGAGAGGAGAAAATCGCTTTTGAAAAATTACGCGAGAATCATAGAAAAATTAGTTCAACTTCGAAAGCTTACATTGTGTGCATTGCGCCTAGATGCAAGCAAATCCTACCAATTCAATTGGTAGGTTAACACTGATGCTTGCCTATTTTCAGTGGTGGGCAGCATTCCGCTAATTCGCTAATCGCTAAGACGCTAAAATTCAGTTAGCGGTTTAGCGATTTCGCTAATTTTTGAGCTGGATAGCGAAACTGTTAGCGTCGCTAAAATTTTGGCCTTCGAAACGCTAATCGCTAATTCGCTAAATTTTGTAGAGGAGCGACAATAGAAATATTTAGAAAAACTGTTATTATTACGCAAAATTATTATTATTACGCACTACAAAATAAGCTTCTACGGTCGTTTAAATGGCTCAATCAAGTATGTAAACACATCAATATGACGTATTGGTCGTACCCCGAATTTCACCGTCATTGAAGTTTTGATTTTAAGCTATAATTAGTGTTAAAATCTCATGTTAACTTTAACTGATTCGGTAGGTGCGAAATGGTCACCTTTAGGTGGGGTGAAATGAGCACACCTTGTCACATAAACTTACCTGAAATTCATCTCAGTAGACTTGTGAGTTTGTCTGTTTTCATAGTCAGTGTTTGTTTACAGTGATGGAGGTAACATATCTTAGAAAATCTTTGAGACTGAATCGGTCAAAAAAAGGGACTGCAGGCAGAATTGGCCACCATAAGGCGCGACGGGACATTCACGAAACAAGCCGCCAAGTATCATGGCATCTCGCGACGAACGTTAGCCCATTAGTTGTACTTTTACACAGTTTCAAGATATTTTCTATAAGAGTGCTCATTATACCCCGTGGGTGCTCATTATGCCCCAGTGGGGTGCTAATTGTGCCCCACACATCGACTGATTGCTAGTTTTTGATGCATGATTCTAATTTGTGTTTTTCACCATTATACGATAAACTTTTCAATTTGTGAATAATGTACCTTTAATTATAGATAGTTAATTCAAGTTTTGCACTGAAGACAGCTCAAAATTTTTGTCGTTTTACCTGCTTAAATCAGCAACCAAGTTAGGGTGCTCATTATGCCACTATTCCCCCTACGTAAATTGCTTCGAAAGATGAACATGCTTTACTGCCAAAGTTACTTTTGTCAGTCTTTTTACCCTAGAATGGAGTTCCAGTTATCGTACAAGCCACAGGAGCATTTTGAAGAACAAGCTCAAGGTCTAGATTGAATTTTAGGCAAACCAAGAACTTTTGTAAATTGAAATTATGACAACTTTGGTTCTACTTTTTCGATTCAGATAATAATTGAATTTTTATGAAAACATTGCTAAGAGTATGTTTTTTTAATGCAAGCTAAATAATTTTTGTTATTCTTGTTTTTACAAAATCAAGTATGAATACCGTTTCGTGAACCTCTCATTGCAAATAGCTTTGAAAAGTAATTGTTTTCGTTTGTTTTGCCAAAAAAGATCAAAGTGGTCCAAATCTTACAAAACACGAGCAATAAATATAGCGATATGACCATTTACATATTAAAAAGTTAGCGATTAGCGAAAGTTCCGCTAATGTGGGTTTAGCGTTTAGCGTTTTGCGTTTTTGGAGCTAAATTTTTCGGTTAGCGGTGCCCACCACTGCATATTTTTTGATTGCATCTTATAGCATTCTCAGTTTTCTAATGCTTGTCTGAGATTGAAAATCAGTAGTTGCGAACAGGGTCGACGTCGTATTTTTCTGATGTAATCCAATACGGCGGCCGAATTTCTGATCACTCCATATAAAAGCAAAATCATTCCTTTTTGCAGAAATGTGCTGGTTGAAGTAGGTTCCATTACGAATTTCAGAGATATAGCTCGAATAAAACCTTAAGAATTGCTAAAATATCAACTTTTCCAGAAACTTTTTCACCCCCTGGTGAACGGGGGGTCAACAAATTCGATCAAACAGAAAAGGAGTTATCAGTTTTTTGCCTTTCTCCTAGAAAGGTATAGCAATCACTGAAAAAACCAAAGGTATAAAAGTGCTTCAAAGGGTCGAATCTCGTATATCAATCGACTTAGTTCGACGAGCTGAGAATTTTCTGTATGTGTGTGTGTGTGTATGAATGTATCGGTCTCCCAATCTCACTCGATTTTCTCAGAGATGGCTGGACCGATTTTCATGAAACTAATTGCAAATGAAAGGTCTAGTTGCCCCAAAGGAACATGTAGTTCGAAGGGTATGAAAAGAAACGTGTTTTTCACTTTGACTTTTTAAATTTTTTCTTAGTTTGACCTTCTGAGCCACACTTGTGTTGATCAGTGTAATCGGACTTTTATTTTAACCATTGTGTGTTAAATTGTAAAAATATTGAAAATCTATTCTCTCACAGATTATACGACTTATTAAAAGAAAACAGGTGTCAAACGAACAGGTTGTTCCTCAAACTTACAAAGAAACAAACCCCAAAGGCTGTTTAAAACTAGCTGCTTTGACCAAAGTTCGAAATTAGGAGTCATTATGATAGAAAAACTATTTATTTAGTACAAATATTACGTCAAATTTCAAATACTATGGTCCAATTATTCCTTCAAATTCAACATCAGTATTCTAAAATCCAAAGATACCTTTATTGGATTATATTTGGCAATTGAAGGATGATTTCTAGAAACCGAAAGTCGCAACTTCGGATTTCAAAATGAAGTATGGAGTTGATTCCTGGCCTCCAAGCATCATCCCAGGTACTGAAAAACTCACATTGCGTAATGTTTGTCCCTTTTAATTAATGGATTTTATGATTTCATGATTATCAGGCAACCAGAAGTGGTCGTCTGGATTAAAAATGGGGTGTGAGGCCGAATTCTGGCCACTGGGTATAATCCAGGTTTCAAGAACCCATATTGATTGGTATTTGGCCATTCATTGGATGCCCCTCAGAAACGATCAGTAATATCAACTGCGTTAAAGAATTTTATTTTCACTGATAACAATAACTTGCTGGCCTGGCTACAATCTTACCTCATCGGCCGGAATATGTCGGTGAAGATCGGTGATTTTGTCTCATCGCCAATTGCTGTCTCGTCTGGAGTCCCTCAAGGCAGCCATCTCGGTCCTTTCCTTTTCCTGCTATATATGAACGATGTTCACAGCACCATCAAATGCTTCAAGCTATCGTACGCTGATGACCTTAAGCTATACTTTGTCATAAAGGACCACGCTGACGCTTCCTTCATCCATCAGCAATTGGAGCTGTTTGGAACTTGGTGCTGCATCAACCGGATGTCCCTGAACGTATCTAAATGCTCAGCAATCTCATTTGGCCGTAAGCGTGCTCTATACCATCACAACGACTCGCTTTTTGGTACTGAGTTGAAGCGTGAAACGACAGTAAAAGATCTAGGATTGCTACTTGATTCGAAGCTAAACTTTAAAGAACACGTTTCATTCATCGTTTCGAGTATGCTGCAATAATTTGGTGTCCTTTTCATCAAAAAGACACACAGAGGTTTGAAGCCGTTCAGCGGAAATTTGTTCGCTTTGCCCTGCGTAGGCTTCCATGGCGAGACCCCCTCAACTTACCTGGGTATTCCGATCGGTGCAAACTTATCAATTTAGAGTTGCTAGAAGCGAGGCGATATGTGGCTAAAGCTTGCTTCGTAGGCGATCTGTTGCAAGGAAACATTGACTGCTATGCTCTACTGGGTCTTCTTGACATAAACACACGACGTCGCAATACTCGCTCTCATACCTTCCTTCACATCCAGCCTTCGAGAACCAATTACGGGTTAAATGAACCGATGCGTAGTATGTGTCGTGTGTTCAATCGTTGCTATTTTGTGTTTGAATTTAATGTCTCTCGTGTTAGGAATGAGAATAGCTTTAAGAGCATTTTCTGTTAATTAATCTTTAGTAATCTTAATTTTAATCTGTCATTGGGGTAGTTATTTTATCTGTTGACATATGAGCCGTTGAGAGCAAAAGTGGTACATGTGCCATTTTTTCACTTTTCGAGTTTTTTGTATAAATTGATGCAGAACGCAACAATATACCATAATATCAAAGAAAAACCGAGTTATGATAACGTATACCAGAGTTATGACCAAAACAATTTTTCAGTTTTCCGCTTCTACGGTATTTCTGGATCCGGAGGGCAACCGGTAATCTACCGAAAGTTGAACCTGGGTGCATCGTGTAGTTATTATCGGCCAAATAACAACCATAAAGATATCAGGGTGTTTTCCTTTGAATTGGCCCCAGTCGATCTAGATTATGTAAAATTTCTTCTGTTACCAAATACATATACACTAGCGCCACGAAGTGACAGAATTCCTTAACGAAAAGATTATCATCCTATAGTACTCAATCACTTGGACAACTCTGCTGAAGACATGAATGTTCTATGTCCTAAGATTAGCGAGCTATAAATGCATCCTTCATGCTCGGACTGGACATGTACCACTTTTGCTCTCAACGTTTTCTGGTTGTCATTATTTTTCCCATAGAACAAAAGTGGTACATGTTTTTCCATTGAAGTTTGTGTAAGTTTCTCAACCAGAACTCGTTATGTTTTCATGTGCCGTCCTTTGAAACCTTTCCAGCAACGATTTATTGCAGTTATGTTGGAAAAAAAATGTTGAAAATATATCACCATTCGAGCGTTTTTGTTTATCGCGTCTCCTGAAAAATTTACTTGATGGCACATGTACAACTTTTGCTCTCAGCGGCTCATATAAATAAATAATAAATAGCCAATAATAAATAAATAGCCAAAAAATCGCATCATATATATGAAAGAATTGAATGTTATTTGCATGTATATGGGTTAATATATGTTCATATGTGTAAGAATGTTATATTTTAAATTTTCGGTATAGTTGTGCTGTTGGCTACCAAAAATTTGTTGTTAAGAATGAATAACAAATCCAGCAGAAATTATCAAGGTGTGTTTTTTAAGTGTTGGAGTAAATCTATTTTAACAAATAATAAGTTCGAATGAGAAAGGCTGGGTCTCACCGCAAGGTGGATTAATTCAGGTTTTCTATTTCTAACAACTCTGTGCATTTACATCAAATTCGAAAGACCTTGTGCTCCTAATGGCCTAGTGTTAGCGAGCATTGTTCATTCACAAAATGTTCTGTATTTATTGAAAACATTACATAGCAAAAATTTTATGCAAAAAAAAATCGAATTGGTTTGGTAACAACTGGTTAGGTCTAATTATTTTGTAATTTCATTTGCCAAAATGAGATAAAAAAGCTAAAGTTTTTCTTAGGTTTTTAGAAACAAATGAATTTTTTTTTATTTCATCCATATCGAGAAAGCAGAAAATTTTTTACTGATTACTGAGTAGAAATTTGATTGCAAACATCTTTACCTGAAATGACAAATCGGTTTGTCGGTTGTCTGTTTTTTGCAGGACGATAAAGTCCTTAAAAAAGCTAAAGTATAGTAGAAGAAGGCTGGTAAACGTCTGGATTATGCATACCATCGGTGCCAAGTGCATTTACAGAAATTAAATAAACCCCACACGTGGTCTCTATTCAGCCACTCCCATCCCGACCTCCACGAGGTGCCAGCTGGGATACGAGCAACCAACCCCAGTGGGAACTTGATCGTACGCTGACAGAGAAAAGGTTTTTTTTGAGTTTCCTAGCATCTGTCCTCCATGTAAGGAGCGGTTCAAAACGGCGTCTGTACTCCAGGTTAGAGGCGGTCGACTACCATTCTCGTGCCAACGTGACACTCTAAACAGTGTTGCATACATAATGACCCTCCGGCGAGACAGGAGGTTGTTGAGCAGGCTCAACAAGCCGCCACCGCAAAACACTCACAAGTAATAAACGAGTACCGAGGAAATTTGGACTAGAGCAATCGACACAGACCCACACGACGAAAACGGACTAACGAATGAAAACTCGGGACGTGGAACTGCCGATCTCTAAATTTTTAAGGGAGTACACGAGTGCTCTCTGAAGTATTGAAATTCCGCAGTTCTGCATGAGGTATGCTGGAAGGGCTCAATGGTACGTACGTTCCGAGATGATCATGTCATCTAGCAAAGCTGCGGCAACACACATGAGCTTGGGACAGTTTTTATAGTGATGGGCGGTATGCGGAAACAGGTTGCCAATCAACCCTCGAATGTGCAGGTTGGGAACCAAGGGCCGGTTCTTTAACATCAGCATTATAAACGTGCACAGCCGTCACCTCAGAAGAAGCGACAAGGATGAATTTTACGCGCAGATTAGGCGTGAGTACGGTCACTGTCCAAACCATGATATCAAGATCGTCTTCGAGGATTTGAATGTTCAGGTCAGCCAGGAGGAGGAATACAAACCGGTGATTGGAACCACCAGCTGACCAATGAAATAGGCCTAAGACTTATTAACTTTACCACGTCCTAGAACATGGTCGTATGTATTGCCTGCTTTCACCACAACCCCCTACACAAGTACACCTGGAGATTACCAAGTCAGTAAATATTGCCCAAAACTCTCCGTTGTTCACAACATTCGGTACCGATGCTCACGCCGGTTAAATCTCGGGCGACAGAAACAGCCTAACGTCGCCAAAAACTACGCGCATTCACTCGAAGCTGCGCTGCCGGAAGAGAGCCAGCTGGAGGAAGCTCATCTCGAGGACTGTTGGAACAGCATCAATCGGGCATGTAGGATGAACCCAACGAAACGAGTGGTTCGAAGACGAATGTAGGAGGGTAATGGATGAAGAGAACTGCGCGGGCGGCTAGGTGCCACTTGTCAGAATGTAGAAAGACACCGGCAGAAGAAGATGCAGCGAACCCAAATCTTCCGGCAGAAAAAGTGACGCCTGGAGAAGGCTTGAACGGCTGCATCATTCTCAGGAAACGCGACAGTTCTACCAGAAACTCATGCATCCCACAGAGGCTTTGAGCCGCGAGCCGGCATGAATACGGTAGAATTCTGAGGAACTCTCGTGAGGTGACCAAAAGGCGAAGGCAACACCTTGACGATCACCTGAATGGCGTCCAGGCACAGGACCATGACAGCGACGAAAGCGATCCCGTCAGTGCGACAAACGTAGAAGACGTGCCAGCCCTAACGATAGAAGAAGTTAAAGAGGCCATCAAGCAGCTGAAAAACAATGAATCTGCTGGGAAGGATGACCTCAGAACGGAGCTTATGAAGATGGGCCCGGGAAAACTGGTCACTTGTTTGCACCGGATGATTACAAGTATTTAGGATACAGAATCTGCCCTATCCATAAGCAAGGCGACAAATTGGCCTGTAAGAACTATCGTGCGAGCACCGTCTTGAATGCCGGCTACAGTGCTTTCCCAAATCATTTTCCGCCGACTCTCACCGCTAGTCAACAGATTTGTAGGAAGTCAACTTTTAGATTCCAAGACCGACAGGAACCTGAAACCTCATCTGATTTCTGTAAATCCGGATCTTCGGGACTATATTCTGGTCAGACAAATAAGTACAATTGTCAATAAAGCCGAACAAAATTGTTCTTAAAATTCATGAAATCACTCCATGAGTTGATTTCCATTCATTTAGAGTCTATCTGATAAGTTGTACGAAATGACTTTTTCGGAGCAGATTGCTGCTCTTGAACAGGAGATGCGAATTGACTGGTCAAGATCCAAAATTGGTCAAGAATCAAAAGCATTTTATTTTCCTGGGTACCCGGGTGCCTAGCTGAACACTTACGGGTGTTAAAATAGCCGAGTACCTAACGGTTAACACATAAAACGTACCCCAGGTGTCCGTCTTTTTCAGCCATGCTACAAAACTGCAAGTTTGAGTGATTTTTTGAGGACCCAAAACATATAAAACCTGAAGGAAATTCATCAGTACCAGAGATTACTTTCATAACAAATGATCTTAGGTTTTTATTGGTATAATAGCCTAGCAAAGCTTTGGGTGCTACATTCCGATTCGGAACTTGCCCTTCTGTTTATTTATAGACAGACTTCGCAGCCGACTGTTTATTAGTGTACAAGACAATTCCCAAGTAACAAAACTGGTTTTATCTAAGTTTTATAGCGCTGTTTAGTCTGTATTAAGCGCTATAATAGCTATATAGCGCTGTTTTGTCTGTATTAAGCGCTATAAAACTTTGATAAAACTGAAATTGTTACTAGGGTTACGGGGCTAGCGCTACGATCCTACTGACACTAACAGTCTCCCCCGAGCCGAGACTCGAACCTACGACGACTGGCTTGATAGGCCAGCATCGTACCTCGAGACCATCTAGGAGGTAATTGGTATGATAACTGCGATCTAAAAAGCAATACCCAAGTAATTATTTAGATTAAACCTTAGGGTGTTCGTCTTTACCTATTTTTCTCTACAAGTTTTTTCGAAAATCATTAGCCATGAATCAAAAACTATTAGCCATGAATCAAAAACTATAGCAAAACTATTTTTATCGACATTTTTCAAACACAAAACCAAAATTACCCAAAAGAACATAATTTGAACTTTGCACCAATATTTTTATGTTTCGTAGACTAGATTTATAGGTTTATCATATTTTACAAATAAATCATGACTATAGCAACACTGCCAAGGAGAGTATCTCAAACGTGATAAGAAGAACCCCTTTGAAGGGAGCGACCGCGTGGATTTATCTTTCGAAGCGCTTTCCTCTCCACAACACAAAGTAACAACAGAGCGTGAGTTACCAATCCCGAGACCGAGCGGATAGTGCGCGTATCGCTCAGGCTAACGTTGGTAACTTCGGTAGGTAGGTGCTGCCGGTTGGAAGGTTCGCGCCAGTTCGTTATCCACCTCGGTTAAGCGCGAATGGCGTCGTCCGTTTTGCTGCTGCTGCCGCATCTTATTTAGCTGAGAATCGGCGGTGTTCGCGAGTTGTTGGAACCGCAAAAACTTATCCGAGTGAGTTCTGACAGTGTCGATTGTCGTGTGCGCGATAGTGTTATTGCCATTTTGGTTTCCCCCGGTGAATATTTTGCGGTTAGTGTTTGGGGTCAAAAGCCGGTCGAACGGGACCGTTCTGGATTCGGTATTTTGTGGCCTGTGTCATGGTGTGGTGATCGATGGAAAGAACAGAATACAAGCTTTGCAACGGTGTTCTTTCCAGAGTCGAAACCCACTTGAATAGTGGAGGCTGAAACAGGTTTTGCGGGCTTCGTCTTATGACCGTTTTTTTGTAAGATTCTGTGTGCATGGTAAAGTGCTTCGGAACAAGATGAAGAAGGTGAACTTCTCAACTGTCATTGGCGGCTGCGTGCACCGCGAATTAATCTCAACAGAATAACACACACCGGTCAGCCGCGCGCTGACCGGCTTTCTGGACAGTTTCGGTTTCTTAACAGGGTAATTTAACCTCAAAGAGAAAAGCAATCCAATTAGCCCCGTTTGCCGGTTGGTTGCGTGTGTGTTTCGTTTTCAATTGCCGGCACATATCTTTTTAATCGGCAGAGGATGAAACCATTTAGGCATTCGTCACTGCAAGAGAGTAAACCTCCTGCAGTCAACCGGACAAATTACGAGCTTCAACATATTAGGCTTAAAACGCGACGGCAAGTACTGCCAATAGGTGTGGTGATGTGAATTGCAAAGCGAGAGAAACGCCAAAACAATTTACTGAAAGCGAAATTAGGGAAACGAAAATAATTTGCGGTGTACGAGAAAGAGAAGAAAGAAAAAAACGCGCGAATTAATTTCGGGTGATAATTATTGATAAATGTACTGTCAAAGACGGTGGCAATAAAAACCATCGGCACTGGACTGGTTGGCAACCATGGCCACGAGAGGCGTTTTCATCTTTTTCAATTCTTCACAGTGAAGTGACGAAATAATAAACTGCCATGAAAAAAAAAACCGGTGACCACACTGTGACTCCTACAGGCAAAGCGCAGTAAAATTGCTCTAGTGACGGGTGGCATAGTCGTGCGCAGGAATTTCCTGTGGGAGGGGTTTTACAATTTATTTTTATTTAAAAAACAAGATTGTTTTGCAACAAATTTGAAAAATTGGTGTCATTCTAAAAAACTTTTTTCTGTTTTTAGATAAGAAAAAGAATCTCAGCACCTTGCAAGAATCACAAATTTTTCACATTTGTCCATATTCCAAAAACTAAAAAAAACTTTGGATAATGGCGGAAAGAAAGGCAAAATATTCAAAAGTCGACAAACCTACTTAAAAGAAAATTTAAATTTGAACATTTTCAAAGAGACAGTAAATACCTATAACTCAATTTGTCTTATTTTCTTCTTTTCCCGTTACGCTTCAATGAGTTAAAAAACTGTCTGGGAGCACTCTACCTTCGACTCTTAAAAAAAATGTCAACGATTTAATAAATTTTAAATAACTCTTGGCTGAGTTAATCATCAATTTGCAAAGTATCAATAAATGTTGTTCCAGAAAGATATAAAAGAAAAGGATTTGAACCTCGAAAACTCCACCCACGCGCACGACTATGACCATGACTGATTTTATCTTATTTTGGCATTGTTAGTATTAGCATAAAATATTAATATTTCCTAAAGGTTGAGGTCATGCAACGGAACGGACAAGAAGAAAAAGGAAAATGTACGCAAAAGTTGGTGGGTTGCTGATAAGAAGAAGCTAAGCAGCGAAAAAAGAAGAAAACAAGCCAAGTTATAGGTTGCTGATCTAAGTGCTGTTTGTTTTCTCCAAGTGTTTAAATAAACAAAAATTCGCTTCGGGCATGTGTCAAGGTGTGGAAGAGTGCCCAGTTTATTAGTGTAAGAATTTCGTCATTATTGACGTCGCCATGGCTTCCTACAACGAGCTCAACTTCGAGTGGTCCATGCTCTGTGGAAAGGACTACAGGAACTGGAATCATTCAGGTATGTGATTGAATAGGAATCGAAGAATCTCACCGAACAAGGCGAGGGACTAATTGTCGTGAACGGTTTCTCATTAAACAACTGAGAAAAGATGTGAACAAGCATCCATAGAAACGAGACGTATTTATTACACTAACTTGCAGAAGCTCTAATGACTTCATTCACATCGACCGCTCTGCTGCTAGTGGGGGTAATTTTGCGGTCATCAAAGCTCGAAGTGTCTACTTAACTTTGAAGGTAAAAATCTTGTTTACCCACACAATACGTGTGTGTGTGAATATTTCATGTGCGGCCACGAAACGAAATGAGTAACGACAGCATTTCTGGTCGCGAAGCACGCCAGATTAACTTTCCACCGTTCTTTCGGGGTTGGCTATCTTGGAACGTGGATGTAGGAATTTCTGGCCTGGGATCATTCTTTGCATTTTTTTACCATCGTTATTTATTGCACTTGGATGTGTTGACACAAAAGCAATGGGTTATGTAAGTTTTTCATAAATTGAACACTTTGACGCCCAGTAATTTTTTGAAAAACTAACACTATAAGAGTTGACTGAAAGTAAGTGTTGAAACGGTCAATTAACTTGCTGAGTCTTTTCCACTGGGATAACGGTAGAAAGAAACAGCAGAAACATTTGTTCAATTCCAAACAATTTTCATTATCAATGAGTGTGTGGAAGAAAATCCAGTCCAAATCTAAATTGACGCGTTATTTTAATATTGAGAAATAACTTTTTGTGATTTTATTCCAAATTTCGAAAAATTACGCTCAAAACAAATAATCAACAGAATCTAATGCGCTTGACCACTGTTATTTAGACATTTCAATCTTTAACCTTTATTGGAACAGTGGTAGGAAACAGTTCGAGGATTAGAAATAAGAACTATATTTTGCTTCTCTTCTCCCTCAATATAAAAGCTACTCTAATAACATCTTGAGTTGTTGGATGAACCTTTTGAAAACAATTTGGTAACTTCAGCTTTTTTATAGGTAGGTGTGCTTGGCGCCCACTCTTCAAATCGAAGCTAAGGGTGTTAGAAATATTTTTTACTATGACGGCAACCTTGGTAAATGCTCTTTTGAGGGTGCATAAGTTTTTGAAGAAAGAAGAAAGAACATCCAACGAATCCTTTATGGTTTAAACTATAAGCAGGCCTATTTCATAGTATTTCAGGGTCCCAAACATGAATTACATTTTTTGTAATTATCCAAAAAGTTTTTTATTTTTGTTAAAATATAGGCCATTTCATGAGGAATAACTTTGCCAATAAAAAAAACTTTTTTCCATTTTATCAACATTACCCGCTCATATAAATTCTTAAGAAACTTTGATAGGCTGTGAACAGAACATTTTACAACACTGCTTCCACGTTCACATGGGAGGTGGTTGGCCCCCGTTATTCAGAGTAATTGTTTCGCAACCATCAGTAGTGCATTTTCTCTCCTTCATCGGTCTTTAGACCTCAATCTTTGTAATCTCCTACTGACTCGGGTGCTCATTCTACTCGATCGTTTATCACCATCAAAGAACAATAATTTTATGATTTGAAATCAAAAATTTGTTACATTTTTCCATCTTTATCTTGATACACACCGACGCTAATTTTCAGATAGCGGATAAGAGACTTCGGTAATTTTTATGGGCGTACTTCAATATTCCTAACAATTATTTAGAGCTAAACCAGAAATTTCCATTCCAAACTTGATCGAAAAAAATAGTAATGTAGCGCCACCTCTAACAGACTTAACCTCAAGTAGGTTCTGTTCAAATACGTCAAAGCAGTCCGGCTGTCCCCAAATCCATTGAGGGTAGTAATAAGTGAGATAACAGTTACAAGCCTCACCCCTCAACAGCAAATTAGTGTTATTCAGTAAATGATTGTTGGGTATTCCATTCATACTCGCCAACACATTGACTCCAAACATAACATCTTTTAATAAAATCGATCGCGCATCCTCAGCAAAACCAGATTCCAAACTTCTTTCGATCATATTGAATTTTATCCTCCTTGTGACAACCTCTCTCGAACCAGTTGGTGTTCGAAAAAAATTCTTACAGAACTATGGTCTTGTTACTACTGACGTCCTCGTCATCACTTTGCTTTTGACTATTTGTGGCTCCTTGCTGGCTTAATGGCCACCATTGATTTAGTGCTCCACCTCCGTTTCCTCTTTAAATTATTGTCATTTGGTTTATTACTCAGTCCTTGATTATCCTGTGGCCACCATTGATTTGGTGAGCATGACATGATTCACCCCTTTGGTGATTGATTCCCTCCGGTCGACTACCCGAACTTTCATTGCTGTGGTCACCAATGATTTGGTCTGCATTCTAGCTTCCAAAACTACAACTTTTTCCTTCATCATCGCGTTTTTTGACTCTATCTCATCTTCCTGTTCTTTTTCTTCTACTCGCCCAAAGCTTGTTTCTTTCTTCGTACCAATTATCTTCCTCTTCGTATTCTGCTGATTAATCTGATGCTTTCGTATCCTCTCCGTCGGTCACATCGAAAGGATCCATGGTCCCAGCAACTGGTGCAAAAACCTCGTTGATCGTTGAGTCGATCCTTCTCAGAGCCACAAAAACGTTCTTGGCGCAATGTTAAATTTTCTTGTCTTCCATATTATGAAATGTGCGGTTCTACATTTATTTCTAGCGATTCAACAAAATGGGCTGCGTCGAAATCATCTTACCTTACCTCTTGCTGCAGTAATCGGTTATACAATGAAGATTAAATTTCTGCATGCTAGCTTTTATACGTGACTACTGAGAGTCAAACTTCCGGTAGGGGTGTCTTTGTAGACTAGATAGAGTTATTAAACCAACCAACAGCAGAAAATCGTTTATAAACGGTAAATTAAACTTAGAGTTTATTTGATTTCTTTTTGCCTTTCTCCTAGCAAGGTATAGCAATCATTGCAAAAACTAAAGGTATGAAAATGCTCCAAAGGGCCGAATGTCGTATACCACTTGACTCAGTTCGACGAGCTGAGCATTTTCTGTATGTATGTGTGTATGTGTGTGTGCGTGTGTGTGTATGTGCAATTTTTTTTCTCACTCACTTTTCTCAGAGATGGCTGCACCGAATTCCGTGAAATTAATTGCAAATGATAGGCCTAGTTGCCCCATAGGTTGCTATTAAATTTCATTGTAATCGGATTTTTGGTTTAGAGGTTGTGTATCAAAATGTAAAAATCAACAAACATCAATATCTCAGAAACTACACAACCGGTTTTAACAAAACTGGTGTCAAATGAACGGGCTATCTCCAGAACCCTTAACTCATTTCCTAATGATTAAACATATGGTTCAAAAGTTATGTAAAGAAATGTTTTCCAGAGGTTGTTTGAACTCACTCATTTTTCTCACAGACGGCTGGACCAATTTTCACAAAATTAGTCTCGAATGAAAGGCCTGGTTGTCCCATAGGTTGCTATTGAATGTCATTGTAATCGATTAATAACTTTGTCCGTTATTTGTAAAAATGTTAAATCACGTTATAAAAGCAAATTATATACCAAAGACTGCTGAAAGGTCTAGTGGCGTCATAACAACCTATTAAGTTTCATTGTAATCGGATTTTTAGTTCACGCACCGTGTTTCAAAATGTGAAAATCACGAAATTTCATTATCTCAGAAAGTACACTATTTAAACAAAACTGGTGCCAAATGAACGGGCTGTCTTGAAAATCCTTAACTAATGATTAAAAATGTGGTTCAAAAGTTTTTAAAAGAAACGTGTTCCGGAGGCTTTGAAACTCACTCATTTTCCTTAGAATTAGCTGAATCAATTTTTTCAAAATTCTTTTTAACAGCAATGCATAAAAGAAGGAAATCACGTTTTTAAAAAAAAACATATTTCAAAGACTGCTTAAGCTCACTCAATTTTTTCAGAATGGTTGGACCGATTTTCACTAAATTAGTCCCAAATAAATGATGTAGTTGCGCATAAAATCCTTTTTAATTACAGTCGAAATTATTTTAATTCAAAAAAATCGATTTTAGAACCATAATGCTATCAGGAAACTTGATCCATTAATTATTCACCATTTTATAGGAGTTGAAATTTTGTGATTAATCCACTTAACAGTGAAAGCGAATTTTACTTTTCTAATTTTTGCATAAAAAAATTCACTTTGTTCGGCAAAGTTGTTGTACATTTTATAAAAAACAACTTTGTGAAAGGTACCATACTTCTATCTGCCTTTTTAAATGGACTTTTGTGGAGTTTTCTACATATTGCCACTGAAAATAAATTTTTTCAATATAACATTTAGTAGTAATTTTCTACAATTTTTCAATGTTTTACATTGATGTTTGCTATCACAAAACAAACAATTTTATCGAAAAAAGTTAATTTTTACCTCTCAATATGATGGTTATTGAAGATTTTTATTGAAACAATGCACTAATTTACTAACAGATATCTTTAAAATCTGCAAATATCTGCAGACAAAACCATTTTTATATTTAAGTATAAGTAAAACATCATTTAACCCAGGTATAGGCATTTGTCTCTCGCTATCTCCTGGGCAGTTATTTGTGAATAAATAACTGCATTATTTTAATAAAAATCTTTAATAACTAAATAAACTTAGGAGATAAAAATGAACTTTCTTCGGTAAACTTGTGTGTTTCATTATATTTAACAACATTGTAGAACTTAAAAAAAATTTAGAAAATCACTATAAAAAGTTATATTGAAAAAAATATTTTAAAGGGCATTCTAGAGAAAACTTCACAATAGTACGTTTAAATTAGCAGATACAAGTATAGTGTCTTCGACAAAGTTGTTTCTTATAAAATGTGCTAAAACTTTACTCAACAAAGTGGATTTTTACATGCAAAAATGAGAAAAATAAAAATCATTTCTTACTTTTAGGTAGATTAGTCACAAAACTCTTACTTCAACAAAATGGAGAATAATTAATAGAACAACTTTACTGAAGACACTATGTCTCCAAAATCATTATTTAGTGAGCTAAGAGTAATTATTCTAGTAAAAACCGTCAACAACCAGAAATATATGTGGGATAAAAATAAACTTTCTTCGGAGATATTGTTTGTTTTGTTGTAGCAAACAATTTTATAGAACATTCGAAAATTGTAGAAAATTACTATAAAAAGTTAAATAGCAAAAAAAGATTTTTAGTAGCAATCTATAGAAAACTCCACAAAAGTCCATTTAAATAGATAGATAAAAGCATGAAGTCTTCCACAAAGTTGTTTCTTTTAAAATTTGCTACAACTTTGCTGAAAAAAGAGGATTTTTATATTCCAAAATGGAAAAGTAAAATTCGTTTCTCACTATTGAGTGGATTGATCATGGAATTGCAACTTTTATAACATGGAGAATAATTAATGGAACAACTTTGCTGAAGATGTCACGGCTCTAAAGTCAATGTTTCTGGGTCACAATAATTTCGATCACGTTTTTGCACCTTTGGAAACAGTGCGGATCGCCTTCAATTTGTAAGGAAAATAGAACGAATCAAATCATTGAAAATTAACAAAAAGTTATCAACATGATACAAATCAATGAGCGAAAAAACAATTCGTAAACATAAAAATCGCCACGTGAGAGAAATAACAAAGCGTAAGATAACGCAGCCTTAAATGAAAAGAAACTATCGAGACAGTAGTTACACTTTTTAAGGACATTTGCATCAGTACTGCACGATAGCGATATTGACTTAATCACATAGGATTATACAAATTGATGTTTATCAAAAATTCAGTGTTATTTTTTCTCCTTGTAGGAATTTGGGACCACTGCTACCATTTGTTAGATGTGTTGTGGTAAAGAGGAATTTGCACATTTTTTATGTGATGCAACCTCAAAGGAACTGTAAACAATGCAAACTTAGTGATGTGCGCGTCTGCCCCTACGTAAAGTTGTAGTGTAGCTACGGCTGTTTTTCCTGAAACAATATTGATGAAATTAGTGAAATCTCAAAGTTTTAGTTCTTCCGTTATCTGAATAGTGAAGAATGGAGGCAGCGGATCATTCTAAGAAGGATGAGGAACACTTTATTCACAGAGTCAAGAGAAAAAAATGGGCAAGTTCTTCTTTACCACAATACATCTAACAAATGGTAGCAGTGGTCCCAAATTCCTACAAGGAGAAAAAATATCACTGAATTTTTGATAAACATCAATTTGCATATAGACCGTTCCGATAATTATAAATACACTTACGATCAACCGTCATTTCAAATAACGTGCAGTATTCAACCAAACGTTTGCTGCGTCCTGTTGTTTACATCCAAAAGAAACAGATGCTGTCATTTTTTTTAACATTTAGTGCGAAATTTTGAAAATGCGTGGCCTTTTCCCGAGCAAAGAAAGCGAATTGTGCACAAATGGGGCACCGTGAGTGGTCTTTCTATAAGAAAATTAGCCAGAGAAGAAGGTATAAGTGTCGGAGCAGTTCAAACCGCATTGCGGAAGTATTGTGAAGAGTGCACATTTACTGATGCCCCAAGACGTGATAGAAAACCCGGGCCTGTTGATCCCACAATGAACAAAAGGGTTAAGGAATACTACAAGCGGCATCCTTCAGTATCATTACGAGATATGGCGAGAAAGCTTGGAACCTCGGCGAGTAACGTTATGCGTGCCAAGGGAAGAATGGGTCTGCAGACCCGTCGGAAGCAGAAGCAGCCAAAACGAAATCCAAAACAAGCTGAAGCAGATATTAGACGAAGCAAACATTTGTTGTTTTTGGTACGAATTTTATTTGCACAAAATAAAATCCTTACCAAAAATAGCAAATATTTGCTTCGTCTAATACCTGCTTGAATCTGTGAAATCGAGAGCTCGGAAGCTTTATGACAAACTTCGGACCAAAAAAATGGGGTGTGTTATCATGGATGACGAAACCTACATAAAACTGGACTATAAGACTCTGCCAGGACCGCAATTTTATACATCACCGAAGGGAAAGGATGTCCCTGGACCAGTGAAAGCCATTTACACCGAAAAATTCGGCAAGAAGGTAATGGTTTAGCAGGCCATTTGTGAATGTGGGAAAATATTTCGTCCATTCATTACGAATGACACAATGAATGGTAAAATTTACGTGAAAGAGTGTTTGCAGAAAAGGTTGTTACCCATGGTTTAGCAGCATAACAATCCTCCATACTTTTGGCCCGATCTTGCTTCCTGCCATTACTCTAAGGATGCACTAGGGTGGTATAAAACAAATAATGTCACATGTGTCCCAAAGGAGATAAATCCTCCAAACTGCCCTGAAATTCGCCCCATTGAAACTTTTTGGGCTTTGACCAAGGCAAAGCTGAGGAAATATGTCAAACCAGCGGACAATGTTGAAAAATTTAAGAAAGATTGGCTTAAAGTGGTAAAAATGGTCGGAGAACACACTGTGCAAAAGCTCATGAGTAGTGTTAAGAGAAAAGTTAGAGAACTCGCGTATCCTACGAAAAATGATCCCAACTTGAATTGAAACTGGAAAGAAAACACTTATTATCTATATTTCAGAATAAAATGACCCAAAAAACCTGTATTTTTTGTTTTATTCAAGAAAGAAGATGTATTTATAATTTTCGGAACAGTCTATAATCCTATGTGATTAATTCAATATCGCAATCGTGCAGTACTGATGCAAATGTTCTTAAAAAGTGTAACCCGATAGTGTCTAGATAGTCTCTTTTCATTGAGGGCTGCGTTATCTCACGCTTTGTTATTTCTCTCAGGAGGCGATTTTTATGTTTTTTGAAGTAGAATACTTCTCTCAGGAAGTTCGGCTACATAGGGATGTGAAATGAAAATCTAAAACCGAAAAAAGTGGAAAATATGTCCAATTTCAAATGCTAATAAATCGGTTAGTATTTGATGGATTTCCTTCGTTCTTGTAGCAAAAGATTGGAAAATCTTCTAAGATTCTTCCCAAAAGAAGATAATTGTAATTAAATTATTCACACTATTGTACTATTGAAAATAGTCAAGCCTTGTCAAAACGAAAAATTCGACCTCTGATTGGTCGTTATATGATTGCTTCCCAAGCACAGTCGACAAAATCATATACCTTGCAATTGAAAACATGTTATTAGGCCTATATAAGAGCCTGTTTCAGCCGAAGCCGCTCATAATAGTTCTAGACAGCGACAACAGCAGTCGTCCTTCCTTAGCAGCAGCACTAGCCCTGTGGTTGGTCACCACGTCTCAGGACCAGCGCGGTTCTTCTCTGCGTGTGTCGCCAGACTGCCATTATTCCCCCCGTGTTGGGACAGCATAAAGATTAGTCGGAAGGTGAGCTGGATGGACCTCCACAACTTTGACAGCAGTAGCAGCAGATATCAGCACTCAGCCAGCAGTAACAGAGGATAGCAGCGGGTTGCGTCTGTGGCTGCCTTCAAATTAAACAAATCACTTGTCCTGTGGTTGGTCACCACGTCTCAGGCCTCTGCCAGGCTGAACGCCAACGCGGCACTTCCTCTAATGGAAAAGTTGGATCATTTTGTTCAGATGATTATTACTGATAATTGTTCTTTTGAGGACAAATGAAACACTTAATTTGAAGAGTTAATAGCTTTGGGTACCAGTAGCAGTATGGTAACAGTCTCAGCGGTAGGTGCAGCCGGTACTTCCCTGAGGCCGATGTTATAAGGAGTAAATGGAAGCGGCACGGCGAAACAGTTCGGGTGTGCTTAGACGCGCGTCATTTTTCATTGTTGATATTATTCCCCACATGAAACGACGCGCTATCGTACGAGAGCGGCGGTATTAGCGACAGATGCATTTGCCAACACTTACTCCAGTAAAGCCGTGTCTAATATTCAATGTGATAACACCTTTCTATTGTGTTCGCCGTGCGCATTAGGCTTCTGCCAGGCTAAATGCGAAAAGCGGCGCGAACCGATTCGCCCGGCCGTAGGTTAATGTACAGCCGTAAGTAGAACTGTGTAAAAGTATTCTACTTGAACCTTGCGGTCGTGGCTTTGCACACAACCCTCCTGTGATTTTTATGTTTATGAATTGTTTTTTCGCTCATTGATTTGTATCATGTTGATAACTGTTTGTTAATTTTCAATGAGTCGTTCTATTTTCCTTACAAATTGAAGGCGATTGTTTGCGTTGAGGTCGGTCAGTCCAAACGGCGTCCGTCGTCTGCAAATTGCGTAACTATTTTTCTAAGAGTCATCGAGTAACAATCAAATCCTACAAAATGCAAAACAAACCTTCATCTACTAAACAGCTCAGAATAGATTTGGTTATAAAATCAGGGTTTTGAACAGTCGGTGGGAAAGGTCATGGCATGTATATTCTGGGATGTGCACGTAAACAGTATTTTTTCATGTTCTCAGACTCCAAAAGAATTCTGTTTCCTAATTAAAATCAACACAACCAAGAGATGCTTTTGGCTAGAAAAGGTAGAATAAAATAGAAGATAATTGGAAATTAAATATGAAATGGCCGGAAACGCTCTCAGTGCTAATATAGGCCATTGATAAATTGGATTAAAAGTTACCAACAAATCAAATTTAAAACGAATGGAGATGTGAAATTGACAAAAGAAGAAATGATTCCAAATAGAGGAACTGTTCCATAATTTATCTCAGCCCATATATTCATCTTACAATTTATGCTATCGACTGAGGGATTTTATCAGGGGGTGTTTTTCGGCTTCGCAGTCTTAAGACTGCGAAGCCGAAAAACACCCCCTGATATATTCATCTTATACAACATGAATACAGGAAAAAACGATATTTTCTAACTAAACCAATTTACTAATCCATGGAATGGATTCTTCTTAGTTCACTTTAGATTTCTCATAAAGTAGAATTCTCTAAAACTCACTTAAATGCTCTTAATTTGATATTATACTCGGGTCTGCACTCGAAATCTCATTTATTTCAATCACCTACATCAGAAAACAAAACCCGCGCATCGCTCTATACGGCTACAACGGGACTCGTTCAGCAGCCAACCAAAGTTTTTTCATCACTAGCGGACCACTTTTTATTTTTATCACTAAACAAAATCACAGCTCGGTCGTTTTCCACGTCATGAGTGCTGCCTGCCTTTTCACAAACGGGTACAATTACGGCTCATTTCCATGCACTTGATATTGATAAATGCATAAGAAACGTTAGAAGGACATCCATGCAGAAATTTCCACTTGATTAACCTATTGCGATGCTGCAGGCCATGTTAACGTTGATAACTGAAACTAGATACCAGTATAAATTAAATTGCTAGAAAATGATCAAACCAAAGATTTAAAATGAGGCCCTAAATTTCTATAACCACAGCTAAAGCTGCAAAAAATAACGAAAAAAACTAGAAATGAATGAAAAACACATCAGAAAACCAGTAGAAGTCGATAGAGATTAATCTTGATTCACTCCCGCACGGATCTGAGTTCGGTCTGCGGTTTAATATTTAAAACTTTGTCAGGTGTGTTGCTTTTTTCTATTTTTTTTCCTTCAGAAATGTTTCGTACACGATTTTAAGCCTTGGTTGCGATTTTTACGTTTTAGAATTAAACTTGTTTTTTTTTTATGGAGATTAAAAGCCAAAAAGTTTTTGTTTCAATTCTTCTGAGTTTATTTGATCATGTTTGCGAAGCTAATCTACATATGCTTTTATATTTTGGACTCGGGAAAAACAAATTTTAAATTTCGAGTTTTGGCTTTTTACAAACGATTTTTAGCAATTTTTAGTTTACATATTTTTCTCTAGTTAGTATGTAAACTTTAGGGGTTTTATTCTGTTGGCCTTTTCAAAGCTAACATCTTCTTTCAGAACACCATCAATTTTTGGAACATACAACCATGACACTGATATGCTCTCTAATTTTAGGTCCAATTAGGTGAATAACTCCGTGAATGCCAATCTGCCAATGCAACTCACGTCGAAACACAAGCCCTCGCGATCACAATAGGGTCCCCATAATTTATTTATCTCTTGAAGCTAAATGATGAAAATCACTCATCGCGCTAACCTTGCCTCCAACCACGGTTGCCTGTGTGTGAATTTAACCAATAAAAGAATGCACCTTTCAATCATAGCCAATCTACTCGAGTACTATTATAGTTTTATCCATCCTCGGTTCACATCGATTGCACGAAAAAAAAAACAAAACCTTGATGTGAAACGTAAAAGACACTGATCGACTGGATCTCCACAAGATCCTACTCCTTGCGCGCTTATATGTACACTTTTGCAACCTGCTCTTTGCAAGATTACATTCAATTTCGCACCAAAATCCAGATGCACATAATCGCAAACCGTCGTTTAACCCGAGCCGTGGTCAAATCACACGAGAAAGATTAAAACGTGCAACATGCAGAGCCTATGGAGCCTAGCGAGCCATCGGGTCACCAGTGCCTACAAAATTGAGGGCGAACGAACATAATAATAATAATATGACCACTTTGCCAGTGGTGCTGGCATTTGTGCCAGTCACAGACAACTGAGAAGCAACTCTCTGCGTGTGTCGGAGTTGCTAGCGCAAACATTCTTCCGCGGAATGATTTGGTGTGAAACTGGAAGTGGATGTGTCTTTCTAATCTATCTTCGATAACCTGATCGTGCTGCGTGTCTTCGAATGTTTCGTCTATTTAGCTATGCCTGGAGGTCAAGCGAACGTTCGTGGCAGTTGTAGCCGAATAGTACCGTTGCAGTCCTTTACGCCGACGGCTGTGGGACTCATTCAAGCTCGGGGTGCCAAGCAGCTCCATCTGTGGAATCCCGCTGCCTCTCGCACAGATCCGAATTGATGACGGGATACCAACCGCAAAAGGTGTCACACTGTACCTCAACATCCGTCCTAGCGGCCCGACTCGTAGCAGGTTTCCACGTTGGGTTTTTTTTACACTCAAAGATTATCACAATTGGGAGTCGCTGGGAGGAAGCCTTCGTCGTGACGCGATGACTACAACTGACGTACCGCAATCAGCTGATATTGGCCTAAATTTGAACTGGCTTCGGTCACGGGTGTTCAGGCGAAACCCTCGACCGGCCGCGGCAAGTGTTAAACCGTGCGCGCGCGGTGGCCGGCGGTATTATTACATTTCCAGCAAGAGGTCCACATTTGTTTCACTCTTACCTTTCTAGGTGTGTATCGTCGTCGGTGATCACGTTTCTGCGAAATGGCATCGCAGAAGAAAAAAAAATGACAGCATGTTCCGACAAATGAAGCTCCATTTGGTCATAATTGGAGACAATTAATTTAAACATGAGCCAAACAGATAAAAATTTCTCTTCTATGGGCTTTCCAATCGGTACGACAGCCGATAGATGATGTGAATTTCATAGTGAAAAATGAAATCAATGTAAGGAAAATGAGCTATCCTAGCACATCATACAAATATCATACATTTCTTTTAACATACTGTTTCAATTTGGTTTCAATTAGGTAAGAGACGAAAAACAGATTGTCAAAAATATTCAAGATGTTCGAATTAACAAACATATCTCAAAATCTTCCAAAAAACAGTATCATTGTCAGAAATATATTAAAATTTGATAGATGTTGTCAAAAATGTGAGGAGTATGTGAGAATCATGTTCGAAAAGTATCAGTAAAATACCAGAAAGATTCTACTAAACCTCTCAAAAACGTGAATCGTCAGATAAAAAAAAAACATAAGATATTAGAAGTCGTCGAAAGAGTGTCAAAAAACATGTAAAAAAATGTTAATAAAATTTCAATACACTATCAAAAAAAAGCGAGAGAATTTCAGATATGGAAAAATACAAAGTACAGAAATAGGAGAGATATTAATATAACAAAAATATCAACAAATACTAACAAAATGCCGAAAATGTTTCAGCAATATTGAAAGAAAATGACAGGAAGCTGGAGATAGAAATTAAATAAAGTGTTCGAAAATTGCCTAAAAAAACTCGAAATTCATTATTTCTCAAACAATCTTACTCCAATATACCATTTTTTAAATTCTGTTCAAACAATAACAGATGATTCCAGTACAGAACGCACAAGCGAGAAGTATAAGGCTAGGCAAAATTGGTTTCTGAACTCACTAGCGATCCGCATAGTGAAACCCAAGCTTTTATACGCTTTTGTCTAATAGTACACCAGGATCTTTCACTACAAATGTACGATTGAGTAATTCACCGTTAATTGTGAAGTTCCGAATTATTGAATTTGTCTTCCGGGTAAATAAGATCACGGAACATTTTGTCGAAGTCAGCAACAGATTTTATTGTCAAATATGATTTAAGATCATCGTCATAAATCAGCCTGCAACCTGGCAGCTAAACGAGTTGTCTTTGAAAAATAAGAAGAAAAGCAATGGACCAAGGTTGCTTACTTGAGGCACACCAGATAAATTATCGAAATTGTACAACTCATACATTTGCACCGATAAAGATTGATTTGTGAGGTAGAACTTTATCCAGTCAACAAGAGGAAGTACAACTCCAAGTTTTTCAATTTTCGCTTATAGGATAGCATGGGTGCATAGAATCAAGGTATACCATAAGGTTTGCAAAATTTTAGCAAAATAGAAGGAAAACGTCAGAAAAAAGGTTGGTGAAAATTCAATAAACTGTTATCTAATGAAAGTCTCGAAATTTATAATCTCTCAAAAAATTTTTTACTTCAATAAATCTTTTTTTATCAAAAATGTTCCATATAAATTCTGCATGTTTGAAGTTTTTGAGAAAAAACGACATTAAAAGTCAAAACGCTTAAGTTATGTTTATGTCAAAAATTTTAACTCTTAAACCATAAGATCTGAATAGTATGGACCAAAGAATGAAATGCTGCAAATTGTTTTAAAATCTATAACATAACTGAAAAAAAATACCCTGGTTTTTTTTAGATCAAATTTTATGAGGCCAGCGGATGAGTTCGGATCACATTTTGTTGATAAAACAGATGATTTAATTAGAGTCAAATATAAGCACCAAACTTTCAAAACACACAGAAAATAAATAAACAAAAACAATTGATTGACAAAATTAAATACATAATCATTATAATTAGGGATGAATGACTGCCGCTGCAGTTAAAATTCCTATAAATTAATTAAAAAAAAAATATTAGGATGCTTAGAACTAAAAATTCAGTAGGATTGAAAACCATAAACGAAGAAAAATAAAATAGAGGATACACAAAGAGTGTTAAGTGTGATATCTTCGGCAAAGTTGTAGACAGTATTTTTTCTCTTCCAATAAAAATAAACAATATAAAAAATGAAACAATAATAAAACATTTAATATCTAAAAAAACTTACATTTTTATCAATTATTTTTCTACGAAAACTACACATTTTAAGATTAATATCAATAGTTGTTTGTGCTTGGGGAACAAAAAATGGAAAAAAACTAAGCTTCCCAAAAATAATTGCATAGCAATTTTGTTTTTCTGAAAAAATATACGCTTCTCATAATTCAAGAAAATAATAATTTTCATAGAAAAAATTAGAACTTTGAAAAGCGGAATTTAAAATAATTACTTTAGAATAATATTTTTGATTTTTTTCTTTGAAACTTTTTTTTTGTCTTACGGTGTATATTGTATATATTTTCTAGAAGAACGAAATGATTGTCTACAACTTTGCTGAAGAGCTTATACCAATATAACTAGCAATATAACCCACCCCCCCTCCCCCCCGTGGACAAATGCCAATACAAATTCTTTTTTTTTTGTAAGGACCGTGGACATTACCTAACCCCCCCCCCCCCTCCAACCTGTCCACGTGGTATGTGGATGGCTTCTAAGTTCATGCGAACCTTTGGACATATCATTTTGGCGATGAGGATCTCAAGAATCCACGAACATGGCAGAAGATAGAGTTGATCAGCTGTCGCATCCGTGAATTGAAGATATGATTCTCAAGATGGCCCAACCTTTACAGCAGATGGCGGCCCAGCAGCAACAGCCTCAGTACCAAACCCCGGAGCAGATTTTAGAGTCCCTCTCATCGAACATCACCGAGTTTGTCTTCGACGAAGAAAACGGAGTTACGTTCGGACACTGGTTTAACCGCTACCAGGACCTCTTCGAGAACGATGCAAGGCAGCTGAATGATGGGGCGAAGGTACGTCTACTTCTCCAGAAGCTGGACACCCATTCGCACAGCCGCTATCTCAACTAAATCCTGCCAAAGCTTCCCAAGGACGTGAAGTTTGAAGCCGCAGTCAAGATTCTCAATAAAATCTTCGGGCATTAAACGTCAACGTTCCGGGAGCGGTTCGTGTTTCTGCAGTTAGTCAAATGCGAATGCTATATTATTAAGACAAATCAAACGATGCAGATATCCGGAAGGCTCCTGCTTTTAAAGATCCACCAGCTGAACATGAAGAAGTTCAAAAACTTCCTCCGCCACCATTAAAAGCTCCACAACAACTCATGGCTAAAGAACAACAACCCTTCGATTCTGCTGAACAGCTATTAGACAATGAAGAAAATGTTCCTGAGCAGTTAGATGATGAAGAGCCAGAAACCTCTGGTCGATCCAGATTCCGAGGGTATTGGCTGTTTTAATGGGGGAGATATTACATCAAGGCAACCAGTGAAAAGTTGTCCTTGACATCAGAGTGGATTAGAAATATATTGTTCTGTAGTAAAAACTCTTGAGTTCTTTCAAACCTTTGTACATATCAGTGATCAACACTAAATTTCACTTTTTTAATAGCTCTTAACTTAACTGAACTGTAATTTAATTTACACTAGTCGTACCGTAGAAAGATAGCAAAGCAACGTCGTTAATTAAAAATCATCTTTCTTTTATCCACCGCAAATCGCTCCAGCGCTAATTCAGTAAATTTTTCACGATTGTTGTTAACCATCTGCCGATGAACACTCAACCGCTGTTCAACCATTGTTGACCTCAGCCAGGTTTTCACCCGACGTAATGTGCTGAACGAGCGTTCATTCGTGCATGTTACACATGGTAGAGCAAGTGCAATTTTAATTATTTTCTCAGTCGCAGGGAAGAAAGAACGGGCTTCAGCTAGCAGGTTTATGAGATCCAGCTCTTCCAAGTTCTTACGGTCTGCTCTCATGCTGCTGCAAAGTTGATATCAAACTTCCACCTCTCCAACAAAATTGTCAACTTCGTAAAAAATTACGACTGTCGGTTTTGCGCTTGAAATCTTCCAACGACATGCGTATTACGTTAGCAGGATGCAGCAAGGACAACGCGTAGGCAGGTGCGCTATCTTCACCGAAGCGTGTTTCCAGTGAGGTTACAAGAGAAACAAGGTAAGGAATTGTCACAGCTCGGTTCCAATACTCCAAGCTAGTTGATGCAGGCGGACTTGCCCGGTACTTTTGCCGCAGCAATATCCTTGGTGACTCAACTGAATAACCTGTGCAATTCCACGCAACATAATAGGGCAAGCTTTCCAATCAATTATTTTTAATCTGGCTGATACTTTACTTTACACAGATGTTTCTATGGGCTAAAGATGTCGATTTGTGCTATTAGAGTTATTGAAAACAAAACTCTGCACCAATGACAGCAACCAGGGGGCCCCCTCTGGCTACGCCTATGCGGAAGCGTAGGTGATAGAATGAAGGAATTCGAAAGAAGGCCGTACTTCGCTGCACACTGTTTGTTGGTATACAGACGAACGTTGTGCACGAATTACGTTAGTTTTACAACAGTCAGCATATCGTTAATGTGGCACTGAAAAAAGCGGCAAAGCAGCTAAGTTCAGACTTCCGTAAGTTTGCTGTTGCCAGAAGGGCTAGTCAAGCACGCTGGGCTTAAAACTAAAGCTATTACGAAGTACACTATTATTATTATATAAGATTTATTTGAGAGTGGTTTTAACTCGAAAGTTATTCTAATTAAAATAGCCTTAACAAATTATGTACAACAACATGTTCTAATTGTTTTTCCTAATATTGTTTATTACTGCTCTGAGTTACTGCTATCTATGATAGGGTGATATGTAACGAATTAACAGGAAAGAGGCCCGAACACACTATTGGGCTTAGTGATTAGTACCAAATTAGTTCTAGTTGTTCGTTTTTTCAGAGAAAAGTCAGCAGATTTGCTTATTTAGTTATGTCATTGGACAAATGTCTCTGGCATTTTACGAAGTACATTAGTAGTAAGTTATTAAAAGTAAATCATGTCGTTCCTCCAGCTAAATTTTAATGACAATCCTTCTCCAAACAGGTTCTTGGAGCAATGTTGATTTTTCTTACCCTGCAAATTATTACTAAATGTGTGAATGCAGATCTATGTTTAACCCAACTGATAAAAAAATAAGGAGAAAGTCCTTGAAATAGAATTTCTTGTTACTAAATGCGATCTTATTTCAACTATCGAACTAGTTTGAATTATGTACATTAGAAATCTGTAATATAGCAATTTAGTGACATGTAACACAGATTAAACCAACAGTTTCATGCAACTAAATAACTCGGGAAAATCGTTTGATAATTAAACGAAAAGAGATAACAAGAAAACAAGAATTATCCTGCGTCATAAACAAATTTGCAATAGCCAAAAAATTAACAAACGTGTCAGGTGCTACTATTGTGAGAACATCAATCGCCCTTCTTAGCGCCCAGATATCATTTATTCGAAATTGTAAAATAGCGTGGGTGGAACTGTTGAAAACGGAAATTGGTTTAAAAATAACTTGTTTCATCACTAGTAGCAACGGTTAGGCGAATGGCAGATAAATGATAACTACTACAATTGAATAATTTTGAGGCTCTAAGAAGTGTCACTGGTATGAACACGCCTACATTTACAGGATCTACGATTTTTAATAGTACAATAACTAGCACCATGTTGGTGGACGCACAACTAAGTTTCAAATCGATTGCGGTAAGAATAAAGGAAATCCGTTGGAAACTGAGTGATTTCTAGGCATTTGAAAGTGACAAGTTTCGTGACGCTCTTGATGTTTTCGGTTGTTCGATTTGTACCCATATGTTTCCGCAAGACATAGTTCTACGTCAAAAACTAAAACTCCTCTCAGTCAGAGATCTGAAAGTAGTCCTATATAAAAACTTCATAAGAGATGACAAAATAAGTTATAGGGTAATCGCTCCGTTATTCATCTAAACAGCTAGGTGCACCTATATACCGTCTGCCGGGGTGAGATTAAGCCACGGGGGTGAGATTGAGCCAAAACAGGAAATGTTTGTATGTTAAATTACTTGAGATTTCCGAAACCTAATACCTCAAATTCAATACTTTATAAAAGATGACATATTTATTCACAACTTAAAACGGAATATAGATAATATCAGGGAACTGCTTCGCTTAAAGAATGTTTCAAAGTACAGGGTGAAAAACATGCGCAAATAACGTTATCCAAAAATGTCCCAGGAAAACCAACCCGATCAAGAAGTCACATCCACTTACTGCTCAGTTGGTACGTCAGGATGTCGTCTCCAATGTGTTGAGGAAATATTATGCATTGAACCTGTGCCGGCTCAGAAAATAATGTTTCTCCAAACTGTACACTTTTCGAGCCCTTTTGGGGTGAGATTGTGCCAAGCTATATTGAACGGCACAGTGTGCGGAATTCACATTCACGACAAAATTATATCAGTATACACCAAAACACTTGCATTGTTCACATAGGGTATGTTTTTTTTTCCCACAGCATAAGGTATGTTGTCTAGCTATGGTATTCTTTGAAATAATGACTAAAAGCTTGAGAAGCTTACTGTTCTCAATTGTTAGATGGAAATTTTCAATGATTGATATTACTTATGGAATGTAACAAAATTTTGTACTCCAATTCTATATAAACTGATGACTTTTAAAGCGAAGAAAGAGGGTTGTGGGTACGTTTCCAGAGGTTTTGAGAGCTCCAATGGAACATACAGTTGTCAATGACACATAATAATTGAAACGAAAAGTCTTCTCAAACTTCATGTCCTAACGTTTTCCCTTTTTAGGCTACCTGAAGACGCCACTATGTGTATAGAGACTGTCTATAAGCCACGTTCTCATAACTAATTACTCTATGTATCAATTTGATCCAGCCATACATTTTTCTATAATTCATATGAAATATAGTTTTTGATCAACCCCCTAAATCCCCTTAATAGTCCACGTTGTTTATGGTTGTCCCTATACTTACTGTTTTATCATGTTAGTCATGTCGATTATTCGTAGACATACTACTTTTCATTTAACAGGTATTAAATTTAACTTTTTGTTCTTGGCACAATCTCACCCCATAGAAGGGGTGAGATCGAGCCAAAGTTCATGTATTTTTAGCAAAATTATAGTTTATTGTAACTTAACCATATTTGTTGTAGTTGTTAACAAAACATTCTAGAATGCATTGGTGTATTTTGGATCGAATCCTTTGCTTAAATGTGTGCGTTACAACCTTGAGAACAAAAAAGCATCATTTTTTGGCAGAATCTCACCCCGGATGACGGTACATCTTATTTCTCTCATTTGTCCAATTTGCCGTCAAATTTTTACAAATTTTGAAAGTAAATCTGTTTGCTTCTCGATTTTGTGAAGTGATTGAAAGTTTTACGTTGAAAATATGGTATAACTTGACGCTAAATTAACCCTCTAGTGCCCAGTGCCGCCTCTAGGCGGTCTTCAGTCGAACCTCTAAAAAGCTTCAAGAACTTAAAAAATGTTTATGAGGCTTAATAGTGATTTTTTCGAAGTCCGTCTAAAAATAATTCGGGTACTAGAGGGTTAAAGATGGCTAAAGGTACTGAGATGAATATAAGAGCGATTACCCTAACAGTTTCAGTTTTGTCTCTTTTAATTTAAAAGTAAAATTTGTATGAAAAGGTTATTTTTTCTGACACGTGATGAGGGTTGTTTTGGCTAAATATAAAAACTAAATATAAAAAATATAAAGTATCTATAACAAAAATAGAAACAAGAATACTTCAGTATCTGTACAGTCTTTTTTTTTTGTCTGAAGGCAGTCGAGGTCTGTAAAATTTGCATAACATGTTTATTAGCCGGAATTGTTGTCTCCATAGTGTATAATATTCTAGGTGCTCCACAAACAACAGCCAATCGATCGCTTTCGAATCACTCGTTCACGCGAGTAACAATATCGATCGATTCTACTCGCTGTCTCTCTCCCACGCGTAGGTAAATCATGTAAAATCTTCGCCCTGTCGAAAGAAGTGATGTAATTATGGCAAACACACTTGGTACTAATATTGATTCAAAATGAGAGGTTCGATCAGGAGGGTTCACAGGGGCAAATAAAATTACACTCTGAACATCTAGTGTGGAATCTACAAGATCACTAGATTATATCAGATAATTTCGTTTTTAATTGAAACATATCATTTCATTTGCCTCAAAAGCCAATGAACCTCACAAACTCGAGAGAAAAACTCAAAGCCGGTCAACATTTGAAGACCGACGGACCGTCCGTCGGCAGCCGGCACTGTTCTCGAGAGTTTGTTTTTACCCGTGTTTTAGCGTACATATGGCTTGCGTGCACATTTAGTAACTCGGTAGAAAACTGGTTGAAGGTTAGCCTGCAACGTTGCACATCGTTAGTAAATAGTGTGAATGGATGGAGAGTAGCAAACAAACAAAAGAAAAAAACAACATCGCAAAACGGCGTGGACTCCAGCACCGTGTGGTAGACCTTATAAGCGCAGGTGGTAACATGGGGAAACAGTTTAAATGCTCCTCCGATTCCGATGTACGACGTTGTGTACTCGAATTCCTCATCTCTTCAGTCGCTGACAGTGGGCGAGCCAACTGTTGTGCGCTGCGGTTGATTGTCAGCTGGACACGTGCCACTCGGGATCGGACTGGTGGTGAAGAAACATCAGATCAACCGAATGTTCCGTTCGTGTCAGGTTTCTGCTCTTTTCGGAATTAAGTCAGGTTGGCGGAGTGGTATTAAGCTAAACACACACACACACCTGACCATTTCTTCAGTCGGCGTGGCTCAGCAGTGACTCATTTAGGGTCTCGGTCATTCACCAATCGTGCCGTTAATTTACATAATCTTGAACGGTGTAATGACATTTTTTTTGGGAACGCATAAAATGCTGCAATGTTCTTGGAATTCGAGACAGGTTTCGAGTGGAGCATTGTTCTCGGTTCGTTTTAACTAACTATTATGTGCGCCGCATCGAAAGAAAGCATTCAAACCTCAATCGGGCAGAGAAAAAACCGGATTTCTCATTTCTCGGATTAAATTCTGCGTGCGTGAGTAGCTTAATCACGGAATCATGCGCGCAAATCACTAACCATGGAACAGGTGTAGCCCGCCTATATCATGACTATTGATGCGATGTTCACCAATGGATGAAACATTGTGATTGAAATTTTAATTCGAAGAGAATAGGTCACCTTTAGTTTGCGAGTAATTGAAAGAAAACCGCACACAGCAAACAGAGCAGTAAATTTCGTTTTGACTTTATTTATTGAAATTGAAGTCATCAATTGCTATGCAAAATATGTAAGGTCACAGACAATTTTTATCACTGACAATTGAACTTATATTCTAAATATCTATGACTAGCTGGGAGAATGTTTTTGCGATTTATTATTGATCCTAAAGCTGTTTTTAACTTTTGATTGGGATTAAATTCCATTATCAGTTTCTAACTAAAACATTCCTCAGCATGGGTTCAGATTTCCGCTTCATCTCCAGATAGCCCAAAATGGTAATGAAGTGCAATTACCCATCACCTTGTGGGGAGAAACTAAAAAAAAACGGAAGAAAATCAATGTTCCAAACGGCGGAACGCGAAAGGTTCGATAAAGCTTATCCCATGTCAAGTCGGGATTGATTACCGACAGTCAAGTTTCACCGGGATTCGATACACTACATGATATTCAGGCTATCATGACTGGCTCATGATGGATCGAACAAAATTCCCCTGGTGTGATCTTCCATCCGCGGCTGACCCAATTTTCAATCAGTCCGGAAGAGTGCGTACCTTCGATCGCGCTAAGCTTAATCAGAAATTCAAGTCGCGTGTGTTTTTTAAGCTTTTTCTTGCCTTTTCTTCTTCTCTCCGGAATGCCATCTCATTGCGGATAATCTGCGCGCTACCATCCTCCACCTTCGCAAATCCGTTGATCAGTCGTCAGTCAACCGAGTATCATACGTCAGGTTTCGTTTCTCTACAGTCCGCGTGATGATCATGCGATAAATTGATCAATCGGCTGCTTCGGCTGGTCTTCCGAACCTGCAACTGGCCACTTCCAGCCCGGCACTCAGCGAATTACCTGCCGCATCTTCTGCACCGTCAGAAGTGCGAAAGAAAAACAAAAAGAAGATTGTTACCCGGTTGTCTGTCGTAGGTTTTGTGCACGTGGGATACGGAGAGGTCGCCGGATTTGATTACTCCACATTCGTTGAGACGCCTCCGAGAGGCACAGAGCGGTTTTACTGTGCAGTGTGCCGTGAAAAGTCGGGCACTGGGTGTGTGTGACTCCACGTTTGTGGCGCTGGCAGAGCAGATCAAAGCATCGATTGTTTCACGCTCTGTGATTAGATCGTTAAGTTTTTTTTGCGGGAAAAACTACAAAAAACTTCAACCTCAAATGTGTGCGAAACATCGATATAATTGGTATCGATTTATTGATTGAGGGATCATTAAAAGAGGTACATGATGTGGAAAGAGGTGATTGGAATAATAAATCTTTGAAGAAGATTTTCAATTGTGAAATGGCCAAAGGTGAACAAAATGTTGCAAATTATCTGTGGTAATTTCATCAAACGCGTTTGTCTTTGTCTTGTTAACAAGCCTCATAGCAGATTGTTAATGCTGAGTTCTGATTCTTTTTGTAGAATATTTGAAAAAAAAAATGAAAAAATAAACCGGGAACTGAATTTAGAGACCATTTCTATTCCAATATTAGTACCAAACCAGAACCGAGACAAATCAGCTGGAAATTCGAATTGATATTTTTCACATTTCTTCTATTTTTTTCTCTTTATTTTTACATTTAATTAAAACATGTTTACCATTTTTCTTACAATATTCTGAACATTTCTAACATGGTTTGTATTGTTTTGAAATTTTTCTGATATATTCCCTATGCTCTGACAAAATTACTTACAAATACCGAATAATATGTATAAATTAGTGCAAAATAATATCGAATATAAAACTACGTGCAGAGAAAATCTAAATGAAAAACATCACACAAAAGTCCAGTCAAACACGCAGAAAAAATATGATGCTTCAGCGAAGTTTTTTCTCATGAAATGTGCCACAACTGTTACGAACAAAGTTGATTTTAATATGCGAGGAATGAGGAAAATGAAATTTGTTTTACATATTCAGGTGGATTAATTACGACATTGCAACTTCTATAAACTGGAGAATAATTAATGGAGCTACTTGGCTAGAGACACTGCGGCTCTAAAATTATTGTTTGTGGGTCAACATATTTTTGATCACGTTTTTGCAGCTTTGGAAACAGCGTATAACTGTCTGGTGTGAATACTGTGATACCCTCTATACCAGCATTAGAAAAAAAACAGAACCTATCCGTCTCAACAGGAGAACTAATGTTTGCTTTCGTTAAGCCTGTTTGATGTCTCGAAGGTAAAGATTTTCTGAAACTTCATAAAAACCTTGTTTAGCAGATTATTTGATTATCTGTTGAGAGAATTTCATTAAACTGTTGCACACCGGGAAGAGTAAAACCCGAATTCCCACTAATTAATGGCCACTGGGCTGGAAAACTGAAATATATCATTTCTTATGTAAAGTTTACCAAAAAATCGATAGGTGATGGTTTCATCCTGTGCAGGGCATTGAAGATAGTTTATCTTTCCAAAAACGCGCAAATGTAAGGTGGAAAAGGGCATAGAAGACCCTTTCCTATGCCCTGCATAGGATAAAATCATCATTGATCGTTTTATTAACTAATTTTAGATAAGAAAAGTTATATTTCAGTAGGAAACCGGAAATATAGAATTTCTTCGGTAAAACTGGTCAACAAATCGATTGGTGGTAGTGTCACGGAAAAAGGTCTATTTCGCCCCTTATCCCATTTTTTGTGAGACTTGGACCACTGCGACCATTGTATTGATCTTTTGTGGTAATATGCGTGTTTTTAGGAATACAGACCTTTTTCCATGCCTTGCACTGACTGGACCAACATGTAGCTCTTGGTTCCTACGTAACACCCTGGGTGTTCGATGTTCGTCTTCGGCTCGGCACGCAACGAATGACAAACAGCACACAGCCATTTCATGGTGCCTTTTCCACGGTTACATGGAGCGTCCAGTGTGACTCTGAGTCAATGTTTGCTTGCCTTTCCTTGCTTTGTGCCGTCTTGGATACTTTGTTTGAAAACTATTGGAAGATTTTTAAAGTCATCCTTTGACAACTTTTCTCAAACTCTTTTCATCCATCGATCTGAAAAAAAAATCAATAGCAATAACAAAGTTAACAGTATGTTTTAGTAATTGTAGTAATTTGAGTATTTTTTGGTTTAGATTTTGACAAATATCACACAAACATGACAACAATAAAAAAGATAGACAAAAATGATGAAAATGGCCAGAAATCACGTAGGTTTTTAATTATATATTTTCTGACGCTGTTGTTTTTATTTTGCTTTAAAATTTGTTTATTAAATTATGTGTTTATTCAAGTACAAAATTTGAGAAAAATCTAGTCCATGTTGAGTAAAAACTCTAACCTCTCAAAACCTCTTTTTGCTTCAAAAGATGTGAAATTCCACAAAAGCGAGGTAACCATTCTAATCGACTAATTTCAATCTGGCTGAAACTAAGCACTTATGTTTCTATGGGCAAGGACCAATATTGAAAGGACAAAATTGTTATCAACAACTTCGCCGAAGAGACTACACCGATAAAACATATTGGACGCTAAAAATTTCTTTAATCATTAATAGACACTTGGCGTAGGAAATAATCTCTAAACTTGATGTACCGTATTTTGTACTGCCATAAACAAACGGTTTGTTTGATCGGTATTATAACTTCGGAGAAGTTGTAGATAATGGTTATGTTCTTCCATAGAAGATCAAACACTGTAAAAAAATAAGTTTTTTTTCTTTAATTTTTTTTATTTCTGCAAATTAAGTTAACTATTCATAAATGTTCATCTACTTATCTGGAATTAATAATCTACAAAAGAAGATTAACAAAATTGGTCGCAGTGATGAGAATACCGAACACGAAAAAAAGATAAAAAAGTCAGTCTTTTCTGCAGAATTAGCAGTTAACGCAGGTGGGAATTCATCGTCGCGAAGGCTCTCGCGCCTCACTCTGTAGGTAGATTAACCTCGCATTATTTTTCTCTGAATCACACTATCTGTGATTTTTTTGTATCTCGGCGATTTCATTAGAGCGTTCTAATTTGGTGCCAGAAGTGGGATTAACACATTGTCTGATTACAACGCGGAGTTACGGGAAAAAAACTGTCGGGAGTGTATCCTGTGAATGATTAAGAGCGTCCAGTAAGGAATAACAAACAATGACTTCGATTTTTGTGCACTTCCACAAAAAAATATTTCAATTTAAATTTTTTTCCAATTGTCATTTTGACGTAAAATAACGTCATACGGCAACATGTGTAGGGATCGTGAAAATCGAAAACATCGAGAGTGCCACGAAAATTGTCCGTTTTCGAATGTTTCAAACTCTAACCTAAATGTTCAACTGATTTTCTACATTCCTACAGTAATCGATCAGAGAATCACCTATGGCCCCTTCCAAATGCAGAAAATTGTAATTTGATTATTCGAACTATTATACTATTGAAAATTGTTTAGCCTTGTTGAAATTCCGATTCCTCTTGATCTGATTGGTCGCTTGGTTTCCCTAACACGGTCGGCAGAAGATCATACCTAGTTCACCGATAATAAACCCGTTGGCTAAATGAAGGCTTCTGCTCAAGCCAATTATATTACTAATGGATGGTGAGAAGAACGGTTCCAACTTAGTAGCAGCTAATAGCAGCAATGGGAAGCTATAACGGCAGTGATATATCCAATCACTGTAGCAAGAGGATAATTAACTGGGAACTGGATCGATCAGTAGCAAGTAGACCTGTAGCAGGCGGCGATTTCAAATATATCACTGCCTTAAACAGTGTAAACAACACCTTCCACTGCGTTGGATTTAAAATCCCTTCCGTGTAGAAAGTACCGTCCCCAAATTCGTGGAAACTGAAACCAACTGCCCTTTTGAAAATTTCAAAACTTTCCATTCTTATTAAACCTGTTCGGTTCTATTAGAGATAGGGTATTGGGTCTATTATCGTCAGGTTTTACCTATTATCGTCCGTGGTTAATGAAGTCATAGAGAACTAATATTTTGCAGATAGGTACTCTGTATTATGGAAAACCATCCTGCAAGGAATCAACGATCTAAGACATCATTTACCTCCTGACGATAATAGAGCCGGTTAGATTATTTTTGTGGTTTTTAAAAAAAATCTTTTTGTTTCGTGCAGTCTATTTTTATCTAAAAGGATAAAATTACTGTCTACGACTTTGTTAATGACGCTAAAGAGTGGTATCATCTAAAATGACATGGATATACGCAAAAATTAAATTTTAAATGAGACTTTGCTCACATTTTTGGCTTAGCACATTGAACATTTCACACAGATGGAGAAACTTTTTAGACTCATGAGCTATTTTCTAAAAGGGCGTATGCGTTTTGGCATAGGTTTTACTCCAAGCATTGTAGCTCTGACACCATGGGTTGTATAGAAAAACTGTCTGAGAATGAGTTGTACGGAATTGCCTCAGAAAAAAATACACACCGTTAAAAAAAATTTTTTTCGGCAAAAATATATTGAAAAACAAAACACTAAATTTCAATTAAAAAACAATTCTATTTGTTCTATATTTTCAAAGAAACTTGAAATTATCACGCACCCTAAAAAAATAGATCCAAAATGGAGAAATGAAAAAAAATATAAAAGATTAATTTTTTTGAAATATTTCTAATTTTACCCTTTTTTAAATTTTTGTATTTCAATGAGTTTAAAAGACTCAGACAGTCATTTAAAATCAAAAAGCTCTTGGTAGTTAACATTTTAAATGCACGTATGATCAACAGGGCCGGCATCACACTATTTTCCCGAGTGGGTAGTAAGAAACAGGGTAGGTTCATGAGTGGCCTTCCGGCAGGTAATCGAAGCAATCACCATGACGGACGAAAACATGCGTGTAGGCATGTTTTTGAGTTCTTTTTTTTCATCAATTCCTCCTCAGAGTTCGCGACAAAATTGTTAGAGTAGATCTTACGCTTCAGTTTTGCCTAAAAAATTTTGATGGGGCGCAGCAAGGGGACACTCCATCTTCTCCAATGATTGCTTCGAGTAGTAAGCCAACGGCAGATGCAGCCAGTACACCGCGTTTTCGGTCTCATGATATTTCTCAATTACCGACGCAAATTGCGGCAGGCACTTGGGCGACATTCATTAAGTATGTCACGCAAACTTTGGTTAGATTTTACTCCCCTCCTCTCTTGTCACACAATGAAGACCCCCCCAGAAGAAGTACGTCACGTCACAGAAACTCACCTCCCCTATTTAAAATCCCGGCTCGAGAGTAGCTGTTAGTGTCAACAGGATCGTAGCGCTAGCTCCACAATTGTACGGTAATGCAGCTGGTTGCGGAATTTCACGGATTCGAGAAATGGTCTCCGATTGCTGTAATTGGACATGTTTTAGGAGCCTTGGGTATGCCAATGGAAGCTTCTCTCTTATCAATGTAATTTTTATGCATCATCTCGTACTCGTTAGACCATTGTTGCCAATTGTACAAGTTTTTCTGGAAACGTACAAGGTCTTTTGTTTTTTTTTTTCGGTACAGATTCCGTACTGTACAGTTTACAGATTTTCGTGAAAAAGTACAGAAAAGTACAGATTTTTCAAATGGCTAGAGAAGATTAGACTAAACTAAACTGAACAGACTCAGTGACGATACAATGAACGCGATCTCGCAATCTAAAAGTTTCATTGACAAGTGAGCTCATAGTTTAGAACCAATATAAACAGGGTCAAAGCAGTCACAGTTCTCTCAAAACAATAAACAAACGTCATTGAAGTTGTTTTTTCACAGGCTTCAGAATAAACAACTATGTTTCAATGGAACAGATTTTTGTCGGAAATAATATACGATTTTTTTAACTCTCAGTACAGATTGGAATTTGGCACTGCGTCAAAACCATTTGGGTAATCAGGACTTTCTGCTGATGTATTGAAGCAATCAGTTTCGGAATAATTTTCTTTGCTGTTTTTGGTTTTGTCTAATTAGTTTCAGTTTGATTAATAATCAAAAGGTTGTGAATAAAAAGGAGGCAGACTAAACAATTTTTCTCTTCTATTTTTTTTGAATGTTTTTCATGTGACGTCACTTAACGTTACACTCCACCTCTCACCTACGTCACAAATCGTCACGATTTGCTTAACCCCCTCTCCCTCCCATATGCGTGACGTACTTTATGGATGCCGCCTTACTATGAATTTTCCCGTTCACGGCCAGTCCGGAGGGGAAGAAGAGTGGCTTTGACATCCCCTTCTTGCTGATTGTCAGTTATAGCAGCACCTTCTTGGGGAGCTTGGCGTGTCAAATGAACTTCACCTCGGAGCTCACTTCTTTCGTGGAAAAAGTAAAATACGAGGTGCCCTGCCAGTCGTTGCCATCCCTGTTCGCCAGGTAATTTTTATCGTATTTCTTGGAAGATTTTACGTATGAAACGCTTATCACCCCGTGGTAATATGAGCCAATCTCGAGATATAGCATTTTTACGAAAATAGTTTTGAATTTCGTAATTAATTTTTCGTGAAAATGTTATACCTATCTCGAGATTGGCTTGGTGACTTGGTGACTTTGCAACAAATAGGGGGGTCCCACAGAGCGGAAGGTATTCCAATCGACACCAAATTTGGGATTTTTCCAAAGAGACAGTAGATGAATAATTCCCCCAACTTTGAGCAAAATCTGTGATGGTCGTGTCCAAGTGGCATGCACACTTCGTATGGAATGACCTATAATCAATCACAATGCCAAATTTGACAGCCTTGCTTTTTTCATACGCGACCTATTTTTAACCTATTTTTAATTTCATCTTCGAAAAAAGACGGGCCCCCAGTTGCGTTCGAAACCATTAGACTCAAATAAATACGCAATGCAATTTTAGTTTAGCATGCATTTCACAAGTTGGCTATTCAAATTCAAATTCTTCAAATGTAATTCAAAGGAAATATTCACTAGACTCTGAAACTACTTATAGAACGCGAGTTTGTTTGTGGGGGTCAGACTTTCAAAATCCATTATTAATTGAGACAAGTTTATTTTTTCTTGATTTGTGGTGGCCTCAAAATGTGGGACCCCCTTAAATTCAGCCCTGCTTTTGCAGGTCTGTAAAATCTGCACACGGACTCTGAAATTCTTTCTCTGTTTTCTTTCTCTGCTTTACCTCTCATGCACGCTGGTTCGATTCAAATGGTGTGTTAGTATGAGTCATTCCGAGAGAATCCGAGGTTAACTCTTATGGAGGTAGTTGTGATATTGGCTCTCGCGAAAAAATAACACTGAAGGAAATTTTCAGTTTGAAAATGGTCTGTTCTAATTTTCTTGCTGGGTATTGTGCCGTGTCAAATAAATGTTGTGTGAACAAAAAAAATTTTTTGCTGAAAATCGAAATTCGAATCTTATTTTTATAGAGAAAAAAACTTTTTCTCGATTTGTAAGGGCCTCAAAAATGTGGGGGCCTGGGACCGGGCCCTCCCCTTAAATCCGGCTCTGATTATAGCAGTGACAAACACCGCAAACAGCCAACGCCTCTAGCGGCCAGCAGCGTCAACAACAAATAAACAAAACGTAGAACTACGTGAATAATAAAACACAAATTTACGTACAAACACTAGTAATTTTGACCTTAAAATTACATTTTCGTGAACCACAAATTAAGAGCCTTCGATTGATGTATATATCATCGTTGTCCGATTCATTTGAAGCAAATTCATGTTTCAAGATGGCTTGACTCATTTTTTTGAAAATTTCTCGGAAACCACTCAACCACAAATTGGATTTCGAACTCACAAATTAACCACTAAAAATTGGTGATAAAAGAATTGAAAAAAAAAATTGTCAAGCCATCTTGATATCTGCTCCGTATTTATAATTTCGTTGTTGGTGGTAAGGATCGTCATACCTACATCCTGCTGATGGGCTGCCATCTGAAGTGTAACTGACTGGATAAAGCATCTCATGATTAAGCCGCCCGATTCCGGTCAGACGCTGTTGTACGTCGCCTTCTCTGTTTGCATGCGACTAAAATTTCCTCCGGGGGTTGGTTACCCGATCTCCACTAAGGTAACTTTCGCCAATTCAATTTTATTTTATGTTTCCGTTATGATAATTCTAACGGTTTTTATCCTTTTTGTCATTTTAAATATTTTTGTTTTTTTCTAACATTTTCAGCATTTCAATTAATTTTGTCATGTTTGATCATTTTTAAATATTTGTAAATGATTTGTGTCATTTTTGAACATTGTGAGTGGTTTTACATATATATATATATATATATATATATATATATATATATATATATATATATATATATATATATATATATATTTATATATATATATATATATATATATATATATATATTTGTACATTGTTTTCTTATTTTTAATAATAACATTGGTCGACAAAAGTGAATAAATGCTACCCTAAAGCTCAAAATAGTTGCCCTAGAAAGATTAAAGCTTTTAACCATTTCTGTGAAATCTAATGCCTCTAGGAATTGTCAAAACACATCAACTTACGTCAAAGTGTCGCATAGTAATTGCTCGCCGAGTTCGTCACTTCAACGTATGTTTACGAGCAAACTCATCTTGGAAAAGTTTTAGCGGCTAGGGGCACCAAAATTCACAGGAATGGTTAAAAAGCTATAATCTTTCATTTGATTTCAGTAAGTAACCAACTGATTGAGTGATTGCGTTTTACTCTCCTGAAATACGCTTCCGTTACGGCGAATAATTAGAGTGTGCAAAGATAAACCAAAACTGCTCATAACGAAACAAATCTAGCCCCTATAACAATGCCACCATCATGATAGATTGATGTTTATAGGAAGCCGTGGAATGAACTAGCTAAGATTTGCTACTCGTACATAGCCGTGCGCGCGAAATGTGAAACATAAAATAGAAAAAAGAGAAAAAACAGCCGCAAGTTCTGACACCGATTTGAGCCAAATGGCGATGCAATTCTACTTTATCCGGTTCACTTTCTCTTTGCCAATAAAAATCAACTCTAAGGATGTCTAAATTAAATTAAAGCTTTGTCTGTCGTAAATCTATTCAATTCTCTGAAATAACGACCGGGCTTATGGCGAAACAACAAATTATTTTAGTATAAATTTGCGCTACAATCGAGCCATCTGCTTGATTGGTTAATGCTTTAGGTCCTGCTTGTAGTTATGATGTATCATGTGAACATCGGGAGCGAGAAATTCTGTGAAACGTTTTCTGTTTTCCCTCTCGTCGCCTTACTTCAACACGATATGCCATGCCTGTATAATTTTCTAATCGATTTCACTTTCTGGCGAAAGAGGACTTACTCACTCTATTCCTATGTCAGCCTGGCTCTGGTCAGCCCTGCTTCTCACGAATTTGTGTTCAAATCAAGGTGAAAGTCCCCGCCCATCGTTCCGATAGGAAAACCGAGAGGAACGTAAGCGGGAACTATCGTATCGATCGGCATAATAACAAACCATAGAAAAACGACTCGCCCCTTAATTAGAGCCCAATTAACACCTTCCACCACGGCCACTAAAGACGCTTAAGACCTAAGGGAAGGCGGCAAGCGGAATTTCCCGCTAGTCGTAGATTGTCAAAAAATAGGGACGATCAAGACGCACTGAGCCGCAAAGTGCAGCCACTTAACCTAGCTAGCAGAAATTGTTCGATTGCACGCGACGAGAAGGAACGGGGTTCCACCGGCAGGACATTCGCAGGCGACGACGATGGCTCAAAGTCGAGGCAGGCAAACGCAAGTGAACGCCCCGCTGGTCACGCTAACTGTTTTGCATGTTACTTGCGCATATCTTTGCGCGATTTTATGTCTAACATGAGGCCCACATCAAGCAGCGGAATTCGGACTCATTCCTTCCGCTGGAACGAGGTGGATTTGTTTTACTTTGTACCGTATAATTAGTGTGAAACCATAGGCGGAGAGTGACCGCTTGTGGGTGACCTTTAACTGGATTTACCTAATAATTTTTTATGTTGAAGTCTTGAGTGTCTTGTGTCTAATACGAACAACGCAACGGAGTAAATTTTTCATTTGCCCCTGTGTCAAGCAAATCAACATTTAAAAATCAGCTTTTAATCAACTTCTAGAACGATGAGAGTCGCTTATCGTCCTCCTTATCGCTATCCACTAATGGAAGCAATTAAAGTTGTTGTTCCGTCAATTAAACCCAATCCAAATACGCAAACATGGCGTGTCTTCGTGCGCACCGAAAGAAACAAACTTGCGAGTTGCCCAAATGCATTTAGCTGCTCTGGTATCAGTGGATTAATTGTTTCACTACAATCATCATCATCATCATTTCTGCACACTTCCTTCGCCGCTTCATACATGGCTGAATGCACTTTGGTAAGTAGTTGCGAAAATGCATCCACCGGCGGTTACTGCATTCAATCAATTTACTAGGGCCGGGAAATTACTATTTCGTGGCTGGCCTCTCGAAGGTAGAGCTGCCGGTTCGATTTTCCGGCAGCCCTCTGCGAAGAACTGCTTCCATTTTATGAAATCAATGAAATCAATTGAATGCGAGGAAAAGGCAATTTGTTGGTGAATTATGTTCTACTAAGCCGCTTGTTACTGCTACTATTGACATATGATAATTGTAAATTTCTTAATGTTAATGTTCTTCTGTTATATCTTTTTCGGATGATTTTACTCTGATCAGTAAAGTAAAATAACCAAGTTGCCGTCAAGCGACAGCGGTCGGACGACTTGGTGTCACCAAACACCAGTACTAAGTGTCCACAGCCTAAAAAACTGCGGAACGGCACTGGTTTGGGGTCATCGGGTTCGAAGCCGCTCCCGAAGGCCACATATAGGGACATGGTGGGAGCTATAAGCCTTGCGGTTACTTCTGCTACCCACCCCAGCTCCCTACTCACAACGGACCAGCTTCAGGCTGTCCGGACCTCCATCCTCGATCACATTGCGAACCAGGAAAATCCAACCACCAAGCCCAAGTTTAACGGTTGCCATCTAAAAAATGGCTTCCTGCAACTTGCCTGTGCCGACAACGACACAGTGCAGTGGTTGGAAAGGGAGGTACCTTCTCTCGTACCATGGGAGGGAGCACAACTTCGTGTATACCACATGAAGGATCTGCCGAAGGCCAGACGGTATGTCGGTTACTTCGCGGACAGTGCGAACTCTCCGGACGAGAAGATTCTTCGTTCACTCCAGAATCAGAACGACCATCTCTCTACCAAAATGTGGCGAGTCTGTAACCGCAAATTGGTAAAGACCTTGGTCGAACTAGTTCTGGATATTGACGAAGAATCGGCCAAACTCGTTGAGAGTAGAAATTATGAACTGCACTACGGTTTCGGCAAAGCACGCATCCGAAAGGTAAGCGGAAGGCCGAACGTCACAGGCGGGAAAGACTCCGTCGCAATGTCAGGGAAGGTACGTGCGGGTAACTCCTCCGGGAGTACTCTGCCACCACCCAGGCAAAACGATCCTGCGAATGGGCTAAAGGTTCGCGTGGGAAACTCCTCCGGGAGTGCCCCACAACCACCCAAACGCAACCCTGCGATTGGGAAGGTACGCGCAGGATGCTCCCCCGTGAGTGCCCTGTCACCACCCAAAAAACGCAACCCCGCGGCTGCTCGGACGGTTCCGCCGAAGACTCGCAAGAGTGTGAAGCATCAACCACCGAAAAGTCGCACCCCCCGGAGTCAAAAACCACCACAGTGTGCGCGACGACCTTCTGTTGCCAATCGACTGCTGCAACCGAAGCCGAACAGTGAGGAAGAGCAACTTCCATCAACCAGCCAAACCGCTGTTGGCAGCCGTCAGCCAATACCAGGATCATCTTCCGATCCGGACAAAGACGGCAACTTCACTGCAAAGTGAGCAGCCTTCGCTGCGTGCAAGCGAATCTCCATCACGCAAAAGGCGCCTCGGGTGTTCTTTGCAGGAGATTCGCCAAAGAGCAGCTAGCGGCTGCTTTCATCCAGGAGCCGTGGATCAACGAATCCAAAGTTCTCGGACTTAACGCTCCTAACGGTAGGTTAATCTACTGAGACACGCAGTCCAAACCAAGGACTGCAATTCTGCTAAATAGAGAACTAAAATTTTTACCTATTACAGAATTTATCCAACGCGACGTCGTTGCCGTCACGGTTGAAGTACCGACAACCAGAGAAAAGCAGGAAATGGTTGTCGCGTCGGCCTACTTCCCGGGCGACCAAGGTGATATACCGCCACCCGAAGTTGCTGCGCTCGTGCGGTACTGCAAGGCCATCAACAAGCCGTTTCTGATCGGCTGCGATGCCAACGCTCACCACACGATCTGGGGCAGCTCGGACACCAACACCAGGGGTGAGTACCTACTTGAATACCTTACTTCTAACGATGTCAATGTATGTAATGTAGGGAATAACCCCACGTTTATCAACGCTATTAGACAGGAGGTCCTTGATCTCACTCTGTGTAGCGCCTCTATTTCTGAAAGGATTAAAAATTGGCATGTCTCCGATGAAACTAGTTTGTCGGACCACAGACACATCGTTTTTAATATAGAGGCTAACCCTCTGAAAAGAGAGCTGTTCAGAAATCCTAAGAATACAGATTGGGAATCCTTTAAGGAACGCCTGATCGATTCACGAACTTTCAGTTACAGCAACATTCGAAATTCTGTTGACCTGAATTCGGCAGCAAATGATCTACAAAACAGAATCATGGATGCTTTCGACGCTAACTGTCCACTAACACAGCGGTCAGTATGCCGTGACGTACCCTGGTGGAATGATCAACTTAGTGACCTTCGTCGGGAAACTAGGCGGTTGTTCAACAGGGCAAAAGTCACGTCTAACTGGGACGACTACAGGGCGTCCCTCACTAAATACAACGCCGAGCTACGCAAGGCTAAACGGAAATCCAGAGTTAGTTTCTGTGAAAGAATCCAAACTCTGCCGGAAGCTACGCGGCTCCAAAAGGCGATGTCCAAAGACCATACTAACGGTTTAGGACAGGTGAGGAAAGAGGATGGATGCCTCACTGTCACTACCAAGGACACGCTGGAGGTTCTTATAAACACCCACTTTCCTGGATCGACAGAGACCGAAGAACTGAATAGTGATGGGTCGCGGCAGGACAATTCGAGACATATGGCGTCTCGGGAGTCCATCCTGCTGGCCCGTCGACTGTTCACGGAAGCTTCAATAGGTTGGGCTCTAAGCTCATTCGACCCTATGAAGTCTCCTGGTCCAGACGGCATACTACCCATCTTTCTACAAAAATCGGCCGCAGTTATCATGTCCGAACTCATCAACTTCTTCAGAGCCAGCTTTATCCTGGGCCATATTCCGGATAACTGGCTGAAGGTGAAGGTAGTGTTTATCCCCAAAGTTGGAAGAAAGGACAAAACCCTACCTAAAACTTTCAGACCCATAAGTCTGACTTCATCGCTTCTCAAGTTGATGGAGAAAATAATGGATAAATATATCCGTGATGAGTTTCTTAAAGACTCCCCGCTGAACAGGAACCAACATGCCTATCAAAGCGGCAAGTCAACAGAAACTGCTCTTCACAGCTTAGTGACGTTGATTGAAAAGTCCCTAAGTTATCAGGAGACGGCGCTATGTGCCTTTCTTGATATTGAAGGGGCCTTCGATAACACGTCCTTTGCATCAATCGATACGGCTCTTTCTAATAAGGGAATCGACCAAACTTCAAGGAACTGGATACACGCAATGCTCTCTAGCAGAGTGATCACAGCAACCTTGGGAGATTCGTCTGTAACAATGTCAGTGATCAAGGGGTGTCCGCAAGGAGGAGTTCTCTCGCCCTTGTTATGGTCACTAGTTGTCGACGCACTTCTCAACAAGCTTTCACAGCTTGGTTACGAGGTCATTGGATACGCCGATGACATCGTCCTCATCGTCAGAGGTAAAGATGACGCAACTCTGTCGAGCCGAATGCAAACGGCTCTGAATACCACCATGTCATGGTGTTTACAGGAGGGTCTAAACATAAACCCCTTAAAAACAGTCCTAATTCCATTCGGCAGACGAAGGATGATCTCCATCACTCCTCCAATACTGAGTGGAGTTAGACTGGGCTTCAGCAATGAAGTCAAATATCTCGGAATTATTCTGGACAAGAAACTGAACTGGTCTGCACAACTGGATCATGCCGCTAAGAAAGCGATCTCAGCGATCTGGGCCTGCAGAACTCTCTTCGGTAAGACCTGGGGACTGAAACCAGACTTGGCACTCTGGTCTTACAAGACCATTGCCCGACCAAGAATCACCTATGCTGCCCTAGTGTGGTGGCCTAAGGTGAACGAAGTGACTGCGCAAGCCAAACTCAAAAAAGTTCAAAGACTTGCATGTCTTTCGGTTACCAGCGCTATGCGAACAACTCCAACTGCAGCCATGGAAGCTATGCTTTGCCTACTACCTCTACATCTTCATGTGAAAAAGGAAGCAGAGCTTGGCGCTCTAAGGTTGCAAAGGAGGAAAACCATACTTGAAGGGGACCAAATCGGCCACCTTCGCATACTTAGGGAGTTCAAACTAACTCCGCTATTAACCACAGTCTCCGACTGGATGGACGTTAGGTCCAACATGGATATTCCATATAGAGTGATTGAAACAAACCGCTCTATGTGGAACAATGGAGGGCCTAATCTTCCACCTGGCATCGTCAATTTTTATACGGACGGCTCGAAAATGGGATCCCTAACGGGATCTGGTATATACGGACCCGGTATCAGGGAAACGTTTTCCCTGGGAAAATGGCCCACCGTTTTTCAAGCAGAGGTATATGCCATATATATCTGCGCAAAAATATGTCTGCAACGCAACTACAGACATGCGAAAATCGGTATATTCTCGGACAGTCAAGCAGCACTACTAGCACTTAAGTCCGTCAAATGCGCTTCCAAACTTGTTTGGGAATGCATTGAAACTCTACGGGAACTTTCCCGACAGAATTCAGTTTTTCTGTTTTGGGTGCCCGGACACTGCGGAGTCGAGGGTAATGAACACGCTGACTACCTAGCAAGACAGGGATCAGCTCAGCGGTTTATTGGTCCCGAGCCGTTTCTGGGTACGTCCATTTCCGCTATCAAAAGCGAACTATTAACTTGGGAAAGGCTAGAAATAGTATCCCAATGGCAACAGGCACAGGGTTGTAGACAAGGCAAACAGTTTATCTATCCGAACCCTGGAACCGCCAGAAAGCTACTTAGTCTAAATCGTAGTGACCTACGGATAATCACGGGACTCCTCACCGGACACTGTCCCGCTTTTTATCATTTAAAGAAAATCGGCGTAGTGTTGAACGACACCTGCCGATTCTGCAAATCTGAACCAGAGAGTTCAGAGCATTTGCTTTGCTCTTGCGAAGCTCTTGCTTCCTCTAGGTACAACTTCTTAGGAAGTTACCTTTTAACTCCATACCAAGCATGGAGCTCCAATCCCAAGCAGGTCATTAGTTTCATCAACTATGTTGTACCTAATTGGGGTACAGGTTTACAACAAAACAGTTCTACTCCATCAATGAGTACGAACAATCCGTAACCTGTGCACAGCAATCGGGGCCCGCCACAAAAGACAATCAGCAAGAATGTCGCAGTGGCATTTCAGTACCCAGTGCCCTTCAGGCATACAGAGGAAAAAAAGTAAAATCAGCGCTTCTCAATTTTGATTAAACATAATAGGAGTATACTTCATCTAAAAATTTTCTCCGACATTTTGAAAGTCTTGGCTGTCGCAACGCAAGCCGGTTTTGCACAATAGTAAGAAAATTGGAAGACTTCATGCATATCATAACTTCGGGGCATAATCAGACAGTCGGCTAAATCCCACTTCTGACACCAAATTACAACTCTCGAAAAAACTATTCTATTATTTTGCTAAAAAATAAAGGTTTGGAATGAACGCTGTTTAGTACTGAAGTATTTCCTACTAGAAATGTCGGGGTGATAAGTGTTTCTTACGTAAAATATACCGAGAAATACGTTGAAACTATCGACTTTAAGATAAAATTAGCTGCATTTGCCGAAAAATGGGACTTTAGTTTTCAAATATCAAAATAATCTGTCTGGCAACACCTCCAGTCAAGAATAATATTTTTCTGGATTTCTTAGTTTATTCTTTCAAAAAATCACTTATCAGTGTTTTTCGGACGTGTTATGTTTTAAAATTGTAAGAAAAAATAACTAGGACATTCAAAACTATTTTCATCAAAATGTCATACCTCGAAAATGGCTCCTATTACCTCTGGGTGATAAGTGTTTTTACGTAGAATTTTTCAACACGATCAAATTAAAAACTAAAATTTGCTGCATTTGCCAAAAAATGCAAATTTACTTGTTCAATGCAAAAAATAAATATCTGGGAACACTTACGGTCAAAGAAAATATTTTTTGTGGATTTCTACAAAATGTGAGAAATTTAGTAACAAAGAGGAGGTTCCACAGAGCGGGGGTATTCCAATCGATAAATAATTCCCTCTACTTTGAGCAAAAATCATTGAAAACTTCAAAACTTACAGAAATAATGAAAAAAAAATCCAAAAGTGGAAAATAAAAAGAATATTGAAAAGTTATATGGCCTAAATTGCAAATGTAGCAATAACATAGCAGCGTATGACACTATGTCGAAAAAGTTAAAAAATAAAAAAATCTAAATTGTGCGAAAATTTTCAAAAGTATCCCAAAATGTTTATTATTCTCAATAATATCATGTAACTATAATATTAAAACAATGTACAAATATATTGAAACCCAGTCTCACAATGATCAAAATTGACATGGAACATTCTGAAATGTTCAAACATGGTCACATAATGTCTAAAAGGTAAACATAAAATAGTCGAACATGACAAATAGTGCTAAAATACTAAAAATGATGAAAGCAAAAGCGAAAAAATTTAAAAATTTGAAAAATGACAAAATTACTGAAGAGAATTTATAAAAATCAGCATTGGCGAGAATAAAAAAATGGAAACTGAAAAATGAAAAAAAAAATGCGGAAACTGCAAAAAAAAAACAAATAAGACAACAATTGCACATTGATATGAATAGAAAGAGTTGAAACATGGCATAAATTATACAAAAAGAGCTGATATACTAAAAATGTGAAAAAAAAAAACAAAAATATTGTAAAATACATAAGAGATAATAATGTTATTTTACTAAACTGTAGCAAATATATAAAGAAAATGGAGGTAAATAAAAATAAAAGCAAAACTAAAAATTCTGAAAAAAAAAAACAAATATACGAGAACCGTAGAGAAAAAAAAAACAAATATGACAACAATTGCAAACTGATATGAATCGAAAGCGGTGAAACATGACATAAAAATTTCAATCAAAAATGTTCGAAGGAGTTTAGCAATGCTAAAAATTTGAAAAAAAGGTCAAAAATGTGCAAAAATTTTCAAACATATCCGTAAATTTTCAAAATATATTGAGCATATGGGTCATTCCATACGAAGCGACCACGAAAAAGCATAAACTTGGACACGACCATCACAGATTTTGCTCAAAGTTGGGAGAATTATTCATCTACTGTCACTTTGGAAAAATCCTAAATTTGGTGTCGATTGGAATACCCCCCGCTCTGTGGGACCCCCTGTTTGTTGGAAAGTCACGAATTTTTCGTTCAAAATCTTTTTTTCTTTTTCTTACCATTCACAGACGTAAGATGTCCGAAAAATACTGAAAGATGATTTTTGAAGAAAATTAACCAAGGAATCCAGAAAAAATATAAGTTTTGACCGGTAGTGTTGCCAGATAAATTATTTTTGTATTTGAAAACTAAATTCACATTTTTCGGCAAATGCAGCAAATGCAGCCATTTTTTAAAATTAATAATTTCATCTTGTTCCTTGGAAAATTTCACATGAGAAACAACTATCATCCCGAGGTAATATGAGCCAATCTCGAGATACAACATTTTTACGAAAAAAGTTGTAAATTTCGTAATTATTTTATTTTATAATTAATAGACGTAAGACACCCGAAAATAGTGATAGATGAATTTTGAGGAAAATAAACCAAGGAATCCAGAAAAAATATTGTTTTTGCCCGGAAGTGTTGCCAGATAGACCATTTTTGTATTTTAAAATTATATTTGCATTTTTCGGCCAATACAGCTAATTATATTTTAAATTTGATGGTTTCATCGTGTTTCTCAGAAAATTTTATTTTTTAGTTGAAGCCAAGTCTTCCGCTTGGCTTGGGTGATCAAAACCTCCACCCATAAGCACAATTAATTAAAACAAGAGCCCGTGGTTCGATACTTGATGGGCCGGTAACTCGTCGCCGCACCGCGAGGGTGAGTTACTGGCAAATGTTTGTAAACAAGACAGAGTAGCGAGCGCACGGCTCACCGCTCTGGGTAGAATTAGAATAAGTGGGATTAAACCCACGAAGTAATGTTCGAAAATAGAGACAGGCCGAGAAAAGGCCATTAGAGTAATAAGAATAGGCAGTGATTTCGCGAGGGAAAATTGTCTCTCGCGGGCTATTAGTAATTGATCGAAATAATCGCGGGCTAGTAGTAATTAATCGAAAATTAAAAGTGATTCCGTACGGTCCGCCTGACCGTACGTACAGGATTTACGAGTTTTTGTGCCGTCGCGTGGCTCGAATATCACATATCCTGGCAGAGTCTTCCGGAAGGGACTCTGCATATGATCCTTTTCATAGCTGGACTTCACATTTTTAAACATAACAAGCAAAGTAATGGTCCGATTGCAAAACAAATCAATAGGGTCTTATGGGGCAACTAGACCTTCCATTTGACACTGATTATATGGGAATTGGTCCATCCATCTCTGAGAAACATGAGTTCTTTTAATAACTTTTGAACCACAAGTTCAATCTTTATAAAATTCAAAAGTTAAGGGTATTTCAGGTAGCCCGCTCATTTATAATTTTGTTCAAATCGGTTGTCTAGCTTCTGAGATAATGATGTTTCATGATTTTTACATTTTGATACGTAACCTCTAATCTATAAATCCGATAACAATAAAATTGAATAGGGTCTTACTTATGGGACAATAAGACCTTTTATTTGCAATTAATTTCATGAAAATCGGTTCAGCCATCTCTGAGAAATGTGAGTGAGAACAAAAAGTTGCACATACACACGCACACATACACACACACTCACACACACACAGAAAATGCTCAGCTCGTCGAACTGAGTCGAGTGATATATTCCATTCGGCTCTTTGGAGCACTTTTATACTTTCGGTTTTGCCAGTGATTGCTATACCTTTCTAGGAGAAAGGTAAAAATGTTTACAACGATGAAATTAGTGAAACTGTCAAAAACCACTTAAAACCAAAAGGATAAAAAATGAACAAGAATGTCAAATAATGTCAAAATAACGATAAAAAGCTATGTGACAAAGATAACAATAATGACAAATGTTTGAAAAATAACAAAAATTTTAGAAAAGACATTTACGATAGGAATAAAAAATGCAGGTCATTCCATGTTAAGTGTGCATAAAAAGGCACAACCGTGTCAACGCCCTCCTTAGATTTAACTCAAAATTTGGGGAACTGTCCATATAGGGTAACTATGCACAAATCCCAGCTTTGTTACCAATTGGAGCACCCTACGCTCCGTGGGAAATTGATCGAAAGCAGGCTTGTCGTTTTCCCTCCTGACGTGTGGGTAAATATCTTTCGCTGCGAAAACAACTGCCTTACACTGGTGAGCAAATCGACGCAATTGCTGTGTATCTGTGAAGCTTGCAAAAAACACCGTGATGGAATCTATAAATATCTGTCCCTAAAGATAATAAACTGTGAAAAGCTTTTTCACACGAAAAGACATTGCGCTCAACAACCTCGCAAAAGAGCTCACTGCAGTGCTGTGCAGTGAGTTTCTTTAGCATATATCAAATGAGAGGAGCTTCTGGGTAGTAAAGTAGATTGCGCTTTTTGGCGCATTTACTTTGTATCAGGAAAGAAAAACCCAGGCGCCACTCCGCATCACATTCTTCAACGAGAAAGCTCAAGTTGCCTCTGTTATATTAACTTAGTAGTGCGCACTGCGGTGTACCTCTGTGTGTTCTCACTAGAGTGAATTTGAGAACACTGCATATAAGAGAAATGACAAGGCATTCACCGTTATGGTAAAAATCACTTAAAAACGGGCGCACTGCATGGTTATTATTCGAAAATCACCACTCTTGTTTTGCTCGTCTGTGACATAAGCAGCAAGGGAATTATTTTTTTCTGCGAGCGGCAGAAGCACAGCACGCAGCAGAAGAAATAAGTGTAGTGAATTTTACCCCGCTATTTCCACATATTGAGAAGACTAACAAGCCTGTTGGAAATCGACAACACTAATTTGCCGAAAAACGCAATTTGTTTGTTCATGTTGCAAAATGAAACATATGTCAACAATGATGTCCAAATTTTATATTTATTTTTGTGGACTTGCTGATTTTATTTTTAAATCAATTCCTAGGACGTCAATTGCTATAATATATCTGCAGAAGTAAAAAACATAGAGAAAATATTGCTTTAAACTAGAAAAAATTTGATTTAATTTTTTTAAATGCTGTAACTCAACTTTCATGTTTTTCATGTCAAATTTTCTCTGACGCATGATGAAATGATCAAATTTGAAATCAAAATATACTCATTTGTCGAAAAATGCAATTTAATTTTTTGATCAAAAAAACCGTATCTGGCAACACTGCCGCTTGAAATAGATATCTTAATTTGTATTCCATGACAAGTTTTCATCAAAAATAATGTTTAGGTCTATTTCTAGGTATTATGTATTTGTAGACATGAACAAACTAAAATAAGGATGTTTGACGAAAAATGGCACTTCTACAGGGTGTTCAATAAGTTCATTGTATTCGAACTTTTATCTTTGTGAGCACCATATGCATTCTGTGCTTTAGCCTCGTATCGAGAAAAACGTGAAAATCAACGCCGCATACCATAAGGGCGATGTTCTGGAGAAGGTTGTGGCCTCAGCACTTCGAGACCTCCTTCAATTGAACGGTGCACCGGTCGACACGGCAATTTTCCATAAGACTTTGTAGCCTCTCAGCCCCCCAAACCTTTTGATCGTACATGCTGGTAAAGCTGAGCGAACATAAAGTGAAAGATCTGGGACGAAATCCCGATGGATCAGCCATTTTTTTCGAAAAACGTCTCAAGCTCGTCATGCCGCACAAAGGGAGTATGCTCCCAGTTAACATGTCGTAAAGGATCTCAATAAACATCTTTCAATGAATATTGATTGAGGGAAGAATATCTTGAATTTTAATTTTTTCAATACATTTTTAAAGTGTATTCGAACCTATCGGACACCCTGTAATGCTTTTCTCATCGATATCAATATCATTTCCAAAGGATGGATTTTACTATTTTAACTTGGCTTCATTTCGGATGAAGTTTGGCAATATTTAATACATTTATTTATGACTTGATATAACATTGTTGTCTTATGCACAGTTTTCTTTTTGAAGTAAGCGTGATTCGTATATTTTTTTTTGTATGCCTGAAGGGCATTGGGTAGAAAGCGCCACTGCGACAGGAATGTTTGTCTTTTGTGGCTGGTCCCGATTGCTTTACACAGATTACAAGATGCTCGAACTCATTGATGGAGTTGAGCTAGTTGGTTGTAAGCCTGTGCCCCAATCCGGAACTACATGGTTGATGAAACCTGTGACCGTTTTGGGATTGGTGCTCTATACCTGGTATGGAGTTGAGAGGTAACATCCAAAGAAGTTAAACCTCGATGAAGCAAGAGCCCCGCAAAAACAAAGCAAATGCGCTGAGCTCTCAGGTTCAGCGTTGCAAAAGCGACAATAGTCGGTTAGGACTTTGCCGATTTTCTTTAAATGATAAAGAGCAGGACAGTGTCCAGTGAGAAGTCCCGTGATGATGCGTAGTTCACTACGAGTTAAACTAAGTAGCCGTTTGGTAACCGTAGGGTTAGGGTAGATAAACTGTTTAGCTTGCCTGCAACCCTGCGCATGTTGCCATTGAGATGCTATCTTTAGCTTTTCCCATGTACTTAGTTCGCCTTTAATGGCGGATGTGGAAGTACCCAAAAACGGTTCCGGTGAATTGCTGAGCAGATCCTTGTCTTGCGAGGCTGTCGGCATGTCCATTTCCCTCGATTCCGCAGTGATCGGGTACCCAAAGTAGCATAACTTTGTTGAGGCGGGAGAGTTCCCTGAGTGTTGCGATGCACTCCCAGACTAGTCTGGAGACACATGTAGCAGACTTTAATGCCTTTAGTGCCGCCTGACTGTCCGAAAAGATTCCGATTTTCGCATGTCTATATTTGCGATGTAGACATGTTATAGCACAGATATATATTGCGTATACCTCCGCCTGAAAGACGGTTGGCCACTTACCCATTGAGATAGTGGCCTTTATACCTGGTCCGTAGATCCCTGAACCAGTCTGGGGTCCGATTTTTGAGCCATCCGTGTAGAAGCGGATTGTGCCTGATGGAAGACTCGGCCCTCCATTGTTCCACATGGAGCGATCTGTGTCGATCACTATATATGGAACGTCCATGTTTGGCTTCGCTTCCATCCAGTCCGAGACTGTTGTTACTAAAGGTGTCAGCTTAAACTCCTTTAGGATGCTTAGGTGACCCGTTAGGTCACCTTCGAGCACCGTTGTATTTCTTTGCAGCCTTAGTGCTCCAAGCTCTGCTTCCTTCTTCACATGGAGATGTAGAGGAAGTAAGCAAAGCAAGGCCTCCAAGGCTGCTGTCGGTGTTGTGCGCAGGGCACTGGTAACTGAGAGACAGGCCAATCGTTGGACTTTGGTAAGTTTCGCCTGAGCTGTCTTTTCATTTACTTTAGGCCACCATGCGAGGGCTGCGTAGGTTATACGTGGCCGAGCAATGGTGATGTAAGACCAGAGCGCTAATTGTGGTTTTAGCCCCCAGGTCTTGCCAAACAGTGTACTGCAAGCCCAGATAGCTGAAGTTGCCTTCTTGATAGCGTAGTCTAGGTGAGCAGTCCAGTTCAGCTTCTTATCCAGAATGATTCCAAGATATTTGGTCTCATTACTGAAACATAGTCTTACCCCATTCAGTAGCGGAGGAATGATTGTGTGCATTCTTCGTTTGGTAAATGGTATAATGACCGTTTTAGCGGGGTTAATGTTCAGCCCTTCTTCTGAGCACCACTGAGAGGTGGTGTTAAGTGCGACTAGATAGAGTTGCATCACATTTTCCCCGAACAATAAGGACTATATCATCAGCATATCCAATGACTTCGAAGTGATTCGTATAACAAATATACTTATAAGAAATAGTGAATTAACAAAAAAATATTCAATACTCGAGTGCACACATCCTGCATTATTTCAAACGACATAGGACTTCCGTCTTTTAAAAACATTAGCTCCTCGCGGATAGAAGATAAAACCGTAATTTCCTGAAATTATTGTCGTAAAAAAATACGATCTCGCTCATGGTGTCTTCAACTTAGTTGCTTGATGAAACAAAGTAGCGGCCACGATAGAAGAGACAGACGCAAGCAAAACACGAATGGATCATGGATTCATACGCTTGTGGTCACTGTGTGGCCAGTAGCTCCGCCTCCACCATGGCTGTGGTACGCGTGCGCTCGTTCCCGCAATGAACCCCGGGTCGTCCAGCGGTCATGCGAAGGCAGATATTAAAATAAGATTAGGTTCGGCAGCAAACTGCAGCCACTATCGTGGGACATCGGCAACGGCAACATTAGAAAGGCGAAACGCTTCCATGTATAGAAAGGAAATTCCTAGTTTCTTGCTGGTAATTGACCACGCTATCTTCGACTGCTGTTGAGCGGAGCAAAAGAAAAAAAAAACGGGGCATAATTTATGCCAAAATATGTTTCCCCAACCGACCGCGGCGTGCGGTTGGCTAAGGGGAAAAAAGGAACCAAACATTGATTTATTCCGATGGTTGTAAGAGTTGCTATATTTTTTTCCGCTGTTTAGGAACGACACAATCGATTGCTATCGACATATCAGCGAGTTCGGTGCTGGAGCCCTGCAAACGAGAGCATAATTTATGAGATGGCAACTATCGCACCTCGCTTGCTTCCCACGTGAATGATTCGGAGCCGGGGGAACTTTCTTTTCCTTGTACCTCCTGACGGATCGGAAGTGAACCCGACAATGAACTGCGAGCAAGGGAGTGACCCACTGTATGCAGTTTTACCACGAGCTCGAGAAAAGGTGCAATCACTTTTCACTCTCTAGCAGATTAAATGCACCGATGACAAACTGAATGACTAAAATCAGTCATCTCGAGTGGGACAACCTTTTTCCTCTGCCCGATAATCAAGTTTAAGCCAAAACAACCTCCGACCTAATTTCCACTCACATGTGAAACCTGCACTCGGTAAATTCCTCCCAATGACATGGCATGAATGCTTCCCCGGAGCAGCATCCCGATCTAGATTACACCTCACGAGCAGCAGCAGGTAAACCCAGCGGCGTGCATGTGTGGCCAAGCCACGATAAACAAGCCGCCGCCGATGTTCTTTATATCGGGCCAGTCAATTAACCCTAATGTCATCCAGGGACGGGTTGCCTTGTAGCGCCAATAGCCGTTGCTGCTGCTGGCCGGCATAATCTTATCTCTCGAGCACAGGTTTGCCTATAGAAATGGGACCAAACAAACAATAAACAGCACGCTGGAAGCGGCCACGGCAGAATTCCGATTGATTATACCCCGCTAGGGGGGAAGCTGGGTGCCATTGGTTGCTGGGGTGCTAGCGGATATCTGATTTCAGCGGCCAATTATTGAACCTAGATTGCAGTGCGCCGGCTAACTAGTGTTCAGTATATCCGAAGTAGAGCAGTGGCGTTGGGAGGTAGTCTTTAACGTGAATAAGTAAACTTGATGTTTCGTTTCTATTATCAAGGACTAAAGTCATCAAGGCTAAAGTAAGAAATAAAAATTTTTGGAAGAAAAATCACAGGAGGGTTGTGTGCAAAGCCACGACCGCAAGCTTGAAGTAGAATACTTTTACAAGAAAGATAACCCGGCTGCTTGCTCAGTCATTTTGAAATCGGCTTTGTTTCGTATATACCGCTTGTTAAGCACAGTATCAACAAATCGTAATAAACATCACATTGCTGTGCATTTGCAGCAACATCAAACCTCAGTTGCAGTTTATTAATAACCATTCATTATGCTCTTCCAAAAACATTTAGTAGCCTTGAAAAAGGCCGATTGCTGTAATTGCAATTTTCATTCAATTATTGCATAAATGCTTCATGATCAGATATACCCGCTGCAACTGCTACGCTATCCGTATCCATGCCACAGTTGTGGCCGCTATATGCTACCAAAGGTATCCGCTGCCCCTGCATCAGCTGGCCCAGCAGCTATAGATGCTGAGATCCGCTGCAACTAGCTGATACTAAGGGGTGACTGCTGTTGTCGCTGTTTAGAACTATAATGAGCGGCTTCGGCTGAAACAGGCTCTTATATAGCATATTTTAAATTGCAAGGTATATGATTCTGTCGACCGTGCTTGGGAAGCAATCATATAACGACCAATCAGAGGTCGAATTTTTCGTTTTGACAAGGCTTGACTGTTTTCAATAGTACAATAGTTTGAACAATAAAATTACAATTATCTTTATTTGGGAAGAATCTTAGAAGATATTCCAATCTATTGCTGCAAGAACGAAGGAAATCCATCGAATACTAACCGATTTATTAGCATTTGAAATTGGACATATTCTTCACTTTTTTCGGTTTTAGATTTTCATTTCACATCCCTATGTAGCCGAACTTCCTGAGAGAAGTATTCTACTTCAAAACATTGTGAACACTCATAGATATGTTTGAGAATTTTCGGAAATTTTAAATAATTTTGGCATTTTGTATACATTCGGGTATTTTCGAACAATTGCGCATATTTTTGGATATTATAGAAAATTTTTAAGCATTCTGGAATACCGTGCTGGATCGAAATCCTAGGTGTAAAAGCACATGATAATCTTCAACGGTCAACATAAAATCAAGAAATCACATATTGCTTTAAACTGACATGATTACTTATAGGTCTACTTATGTTTTATCACTATTTTCAAGCAAAATGATTAAAATCACTCCAAAACTCGAAAAAATCATGTTTAAATAGAATATGTTTTGAATCGAAATCCGTACACAGTTTTTTGTTTGAATCAAAACCCGTACACTTTTGAATCGAAATCCGCACACACGCGATGTAGACTGGATCAAAGTTCATACAACAATAAATCAAAATCCGTATAGATATAGAAGTACAAAAATGAACATCTTTTATTTATAATTTATCTTTGAATTTACGAATAAATATATTTTGAGGATCAATTGGTTACTTAAGTTTCACACGATTTTCTAATTTTTTATATCAGCTAAAATCAGCTAAAATAGTGCAATTTTCGTAGCGTTTCGTAGTAACCGGAACGCCGGAACCTCTCGAAGCTTCCCGGTACGACTTTTCCTTGCGCACCAGAAGAAAGTTCAACAATATATGCATGATACACACGCTGTACGGATTTCGATTCAAGCAATTAACAAGAATCAAAATCCGTAGAGAACAGTTTTTGGTGAATAAATACAATTTACACTATTTACCAGACAATATACAGCTAGAAAATGACAAAAACTTACCTTTTCCATCAATTTCAAAAAGATTCACAGAGTAAAACACTTATATACCACTTGAAAATCGTTTTTATTTAAAAACGTTTCCTTAGTAAATTCTCGAACGATACAACGAAATGACAACTGAAACCGATACACGATTGATTTTTCATTTTTAATATTTTTATTTCATGTCCTACTGGCGCATAGTTTAATTTAACAGAAGGCCAACAGCTCAACGGATATTGACATGTAATTGTTATATGAATTTTCATTTTTATAATGCTTAAAACTGTAGATATACATCAAGGTGTACGGATTTCGATACTGTACGGGTTACGATCCAGCACGGTATCCTTGAAATGTTTTCAATATTCTTGGACAACTTCGAACTTTCTAACAGAGAATTATATTTCACGGAAACACTTTGTGAGAGGTTTTAAAATCTGAGCATCGCGAGCGTCACAAAAATTGTCCAATTTCGAATGCTTATAGCTTAGTCAGCTTATAACGGTTTTATTTCATTCTCGCAGCAATTCATTGGAAAATTGACTACGCGTCCACCAGAATGCGGAAAGCTGTGACTTTATTTCATCATTGTACAAATATTTTAAAAAATATCGAAATTTAATATATTTTTAAAAACTTACCCTTACATAAAAAAAACTTTCTTTTTCATTTCACCACCATGGACTGCTCACAGAAAAAATAATAATAATATTAAAAAATAGAAAAAAATCAACTCTTTTTTTTTTTTAATTAAAATTCAGTGTTACAATAAAAATTCATTTTCATTCTGTGCCGAACACGCATCAGTACTGGACGTGTTTGGTGATCGGTCCGATAGAGTATAAAACAAAAGACGTGTGAACAAGTGTTGGCATTGTTTGCCTGGTCGAGTGAAATAAATCCGGGTTCAAGGTCATTCCTTTGTGCAACTGTTTCGCATCGTGACTGCCAGCTGGTGCGTAAGCCGATTTGGCTGCTGGCTGGATTGTGCTACAGCAGTGGACGAGACACAAACGAGGAAAAAGAAGAAGCCATCAGTGTCAGCGAGTTGTATCGCTGTGTGGAGTGATCTCACACCTGGCTCGCTGCTGGTGGCTGTTTGGTGCTGCTGTATTGGTGCTGCTGGCTGTAACGGCTGCTACTTCGAACGATCGGACAACCAACCTTACTGGAAGGGAGAAATAAAAAGGTACGTGTTCTTGTCAGCGCTAGTGCGCTAGACTTAGCGGGATGGATGTAGATCCCTCGCCTCCCGCGCCACCATCCCCGAACCCCTCTGACCCTGACCCTTCTGTTACCCCCTCCCCTGTTCATTCTTCAGTCCCCCCTCGCCCCAGGCTTTACCCAGACGGAGCCCAGGGCAGCTATACTGTTTATTTTCGGCCAAAGGCAGGACCGAAATCGAAAAAGTTGAACCTCTTGCAGATTTCTAAAGACCTGACGAAGGAGTACAAGGGCGTGACCGAAATTTCCAAGGTCCGGCCTAACAAGCTCCGTGTCGTGGTCGGTAACCTGAAAGAGGCCAACGATATAGCTTGCTCTGAGCTCTTCACACGCGAGTATCGCGTTTACATACCCGCACGAGACGTGGAGATCGACGGTGTTATAACCGATTCGAGTCTGTCCGTCGAGTGTATACTGGAAAGTGCCAAAGGGTGCTTTAAGAACAAAACGTGTCCCGAAGTAAAGGTGCTCGACTGCAAGCAATTGCGGTCAGCATCGATCATCGGTGGCAAAACAGTATACACTCCGTCAGACTCGTTTCGAGTTACGTTCGCCGGGTCTGCACTACCAAGCCACGTCTCGATCCACCGGGTTCGTCTCCCTGTGAGGCTCTACGTGCCCCGCGTCATGAACTGCCTGAATTGCAAGCAGTTAGGCCATACAGCCGCCTACTGCTGCAATAAGGCACGTTGTGGCAAGTGTGGGGAGTCTCATGCGGAAGATTCTTGCAGTGTTAACGCTGAAAAGTGTATTCACTGCGGAGAAAATCTGCATGAGCTCTCGACATGTGCGGTGTACATGCAGCGCAGGGATAAAATAAAACGGTCTCTCAAAGAGCGTTCAAAGCGTTCCTACGCTGACATGCTGAAGAAGACCGTTACCACTTCTCCCGTTACTTCGAACCCCTTCGATCTGTTGCCCTCTGAGGAAACCGATTCTGACGATTCACCAGCGGGAGCATCTTACGCCAATCCTGGGGAGTCTAGAAAGAGGAAAAATATTTCCTCTCCTAAACTTCCCAGAAAAGGTCCTAAGATTTCTCAAAGTGAAATGAAAGTTACAAACAAACCAAACAGTGCTGCGGAAAAACCGAAGCAAACTCCTCCTGGGCTGGCAAATTTAAAGTCCCAGAAGGAGTTCCCAGCACTGCCAGGAACATCTAAAACCCCAGTTGCTCCTTTTACACTCCCAGTTGATGAAACAAACTCTGGATTAGTGAAATTTTCTGACATTGTGGACTGGATTTTTGAAACTTTCAATGTACCCGATCCAATTAAAATTTTTCTTACAGCATTCCTCCCAACAGTTAGATCATTTTTGAAGCAGTTGACTGCCCAATGGCCTCTCCTTGCAGCGATTGTATCCTTCGATGCCTAATTCAACTGCGTATATGAAGGATTCTATCTCTGTCTTACAGTGGAATTGTAGAAGTATTTTACCAAAAATTGATTCGTTTAAAGTTTTGATAAATAAAAACAAATGCGATGCATTTTCCCTTTGTGAAACTTGGCTTACTTCAAATATTGATCTCAACTTCCATGATTTTAATATTATTCGCCTTGATCGAGACACCCCATATGGAGGAGTACTTTTAGGGATTAAAAAGTGCTATTCTTTCTATCGTATTAACCTCCCCTCGATTCCAGGCATCGAAGTTGTCGCATGTCAAATGACAATACAAGGTAAAGAGCTTTGTATTGCCTCAATATATATTCCCCCCAGAGCACAGGTTGGGCAACGGCTGCTCTTTGATTTAATAGAACTTCTTCCCTCGCCACGTTTGATTTTGGGAGACTTCAACTCTCATGGCGTGGCTTGGGGTTCCCCATACAATGATAACCGCTCCTCTTTAATCTATAACCTTTGCGATGACTTCGACATGACTATTTTAAACAACGGTGAAATGACACGTATCCCGAAACCTCCAGCGCGCCCAAGCGCTTTGGATCTATCCTTATGTTCGACGTCGCTACGGTTGGATTGCACATGGAAGGTAATCCTCGATCCTCACGGTAGCGACCATCTGCCTATTCTTATTTCAATTACTAACGGGTCAACTCGCATGCGACCAATTGACATTCCGTATGACCTCACACGAAATGTCGATTGGAAGTTATACGAGGAAATGATTTCAAAAGCGGTCGAGTCGATTCAACATCATTCACCACTTGAAGAATACAACCTCCTCGCGGGCTTGATTCTCGACGCCGCGTTGCAAGCCCAAACGAAGAAATATCCCGGCGTAACGATCAAAGAACGGCCTCCCACTCCGTGGTGGGACCAAGAGTGCTCCGATGTCTACACGCAAAGATCCGACGCGTTTAAGGCCTACCAGACGGGAGGTATACCTGGCGACTATTTACGGTATTCGGAGCTTGATACCAAGCTTAAAAGCTTGGCTAAAGCAAAGAAACGTGGATATTGGCGTCGGTTCGTGAACGAGACGTCGAGGGAGACATCGATGAGCACTCTTTGGAACACAGCCCGAAGAATGCGGAATCGCGTAACGGTCAACGAAAGCGAGGAGTCTTCAAGTAGGTGGATATTTGATTTTGCCAGGAAAGTATGTCCGGACTCTGTTCCTGAGCAAAATATTGTTCGCGATGCGTCTCCGGGCCACGACGCGATAGAATCACCTTTTACGATGGCAGAACTTTCAGTTGCCCTCCTGTCCTGTAACAATAACGCGCCTGGATTAGATAGAATCAAATTCAACTTGTTGAAGAATCTACCCGGCAATGCCAAGAGGCGCTTGTTGAACTTGTTCAATAAGTTCCTGGAGCAAAACATTGTACCGCAGGATTGGAGGCAAGTGAAGGTGATCGCCATCCAAAAACCAGGGAAACCAGCTTCTAATCACAACTCTTATAGGCCGATTGCAATGCTATCCTGTATCCGGAAATTGATGGAAAAAATGATACTCCGTCGTTTAGACCACTGGGTCGAATCAAATGGTCTACTATCAGAAACTCAATTTGGCTTCCGCCGTGCCAAAGGGACGAATGATTGTCTTGCGTTGCTTTCAACAGACATTCAGCTGGCGTATGCTCGTAAAGAACAAATGGCGTCTGCGTTCTTGGACATTAAGGGGGCTTTTGATTCCGTTTCTATTGACATTCTTTCGGGTAAACTTCACCGACAAGGATTTTCTCCAATTTTGAACAATTTTTTGCACAATTTGTTGTCCGAAAAGCACATGCATTTTACGCATGGCGATTTGGCAACTTTTCGCATTAGCTACATGGGTCTTCCCCAGGGCTCATGTTTAAGCCCCCTTCTTTACAACTTTTATGTAAATGACATCGACGAATGTCTGGCAAATTCATGCACGATAAGACAACTTGCAGACGACAGTGTAATCTCTGTTACAGGAGCCAAAGCTGCCGATTTGCAAGGACCATTGCAAGATACCTTGGACAATTTGTCTGCTTGGGCTTTACAGCTAGGTATCGAATTCTCTCCGGAGAAGACTGAGATAGTTGTTTTTTCTAGGAAGCATGAACCTGCTCAGCTTCAAACACAATTAATGGGTAAAACGATTTCTCAGGTTTTGGTACACAAATATCTTGGTGTCTGGTTCGACTCTAAAGGCACCTGGGGTTGTCACGTGAGGTATCTGATGAAAAAATGTCAACAAAGAGTGAATTTTCTTCGTACAATAACCGGACAATGGTGGGGAGCCCATCCAGGAGACCTTATAAGGCTTTACCAAACAACGATATTGTCTGTTATTGAATACGGGTGTTTCTGCTTCCGCTCCGCAGCAAACACACATTTGATCAAACTGGAGCGAATACAATATCGTTGTTTGCGTATCGCCTTAGGTTGCATGCAGTCGACCCATACGATGAGTTTGGAGGTTTTAGCTGGAGTACTACCATTGAAAAACCGCTTCTGGAGCCTGTCTTCTCGTATTCTAATCAAATGTGAGGTCTTGAACCGTCCCGTGATTGAAAATTTTGAAAGGTTAATCGAACTTAATTCTCAAACCCGTTTTATGACATTGTATTTCAATCACATGTCCCAAAATATTAACCCTTCTTCGAATATTCCAAATCGTGTCGACTTATCAAATACTTCTGATTCTACTGTGTTTTTCGATACATCCATGATAGAAGAAACTCGTGGAATCCCGGATCATTTACGCGTGCAGCAGATCCCTAAATTTTTTTCCAATAAATATCGAAACATCAACTGCGACAATATGTACTACACTGACGGATCACTTCTTGATGGGTCCACTGGCTTCGGTATCTTCAATAACAATTTAACCGTCTCCCATAAGCTCGATAATCCTGCTTCTGTTTACGTCGCAGAATTAGCTGCAATTCAGTACACCCTAGGGATTATCGAAAAAATGCCCACGGACCATTATTTCATCTTTACGGACAGTCTCAGTTCCATTGAGGCTCTCCGATCGATGAAAGATGTTAAGCACTCTCCGTATTTCCTGGGGAAAATACGGGAACATCTGAGTGCTTTATCCGAAAAATCTACTCAGATTACCTTAGCGTGGGTCCCTTCTCACTGCTCGATACCGGGTAATGAGAAAGCGGACTCTTTGGCTAAGGTGGGCGCAACAAACGGTGATATTTATGAAAGACCAATTGCCTTTAATGAATTTTTCGCACTTGTACGTCAGAATACGATCATCAGTTGGCAAAATGCTTGGACCAGAGGGGAATTGGGAAGGTGGTTACATTCCATAATCCCCAAAGTATCGACGAACCCGTGGTTCAAGGGGTTGGATGTAGGTCGGGATTTCATTTGCGTGATGTCCCGGCTTATGTCCAATCACTATAGATTTGACGCGCTCCTCCGTCGTGTTGGGCTCGGGGAAAGTGGTATCTGTGCCTGTGGTGAAGGTTATCACGACATAGAGCATGTGGTTTGGTCATGCCCTGTACACCGTGACGCCAGGTCTAAATTAATAGCTTCCCTGCAGGCCGAGGGTAGACAGCCGGCTGTTCCTGTTCGTGATGTCTTGGCGAGCCGTGACCTATCCTACATGTCCCTTATATACGTTTTCCTGAAATCCATCCACGCCCCAGTCTAGTCCCGTTCCCCTCCGTCTACACCCAACAAAACGACAAGAACACGTTTGAACCTTAAGCACAAAACCAGCAACCAGACCCCGCACAATAGAACCAGGACCCAAGGACTACGAGCCTCTGTCCCAACTCACGACATCGTGGCTCAGCAGAACGAATCCATACATGCCATTCGACGATTATCAGACGACCATTGAACAACAAAACACTGATTGGAAATCCCATGCTAGTTTTAAGTTAGACTTAATTTCAGCTCGTAGTCGGCAGCGAGGATAAAAAATTTGCTTTAGTTTTTAAGTCATCAGATATAATTGGCGCCGTTAAACATTAAATTGTATTTGTGCCGTGTCAAATAAATGTTATGTGAAGAAAAAAAAAAAAAATAAAAATTCATTTAGTCAAAAATATTTTTTTTGTGGTGTATATTTTTTTTTGGAACACAAAATTTTAATTCTCCTTCAATCACCCCCCCCCCCCCCCCCCTTTTCTTGTTAAGGGATCAATAACAACGCCAGCCACGTCCTTGCAATTAGTTGAGAAGAGGGAAGGTATCTTAGCGTGACCTTTGCTGTTTGGAGTCTGTGTTAACCTCAGCATCTCCACAAAGGTCACAGTCAGGGGCCGTTCTTAAACCACGTGGTCATGTTTTGATCACTTTTTATACCCCCTGTATATCCCCGCGTAAATCACGCCATGGAAGTGATCGTAGAGCGTAACGCAAAAACCCGACCTCTACTGATTCAATCCGGTTGGTCCAGATGTCAGTGTAAGGGCTCCATATGATAGCAGATGTTTCCAAAACAGAGCGAACTAGCGAGACGACGAAACGGATCAGTAAATTCTTAGGCGATTCTCATCATGAAGCCGAGGTTTCTGTTTACTTATGCAATGATATGAGAATAGTGGTGCTTGAAGGACAGCTGTGAGTCAAGCAGTACACCTAGATTTTTTGTTGCCGACGCTCTTTCGAGAGTTTCTCCACATATACTATAGTTCCAAGGTAGCGGTTTAATTTTCGTGTGAAAGAAATTACGGAGATATTTGTTAAGAGAAAAGAGTACGTTGGATTTGGATTCATTTTGATAAGTGGTGCGATCATACGTAAGAATCCTACCCGTCTCTATTTAGCCATTTTTGGTTCATACTCTGTTCAACCGACGTATTAGAGAACCACAATTAGTTGGTTTGTACTTGGTACCAGGTAAGCACAATAGACAGTAGGAACACTGTTGGGGCCGCTTACAATTGTGTATGGTTTATTACAATAGAGCCCAAAAATGTTCAACTTTTTGATTTTAGACCGATTAGAACCTACAGAAAAAGTAGAATGTTATGTGTAATGTTCGCTTGAAAGAATCAAAACCAAAATGATAAAATTGCGCGCGATTTTTACAGAAGAAAAAATTAGATAATAATAAATTTTATATTGGAATAGACGAGAAAGAGAGAGAGAGAGAGAGAGATAGGCGGTGAGGTCAAGAAAAAGAGTAACGCAACGAGAGAAAAAATACCTAACAAATTTTCAATTTGACAGGCGTAACAATATGTTATGAAAAAATAATAAATAAAATGCCTAAGCAATCATTGACCATTTAATGTTCGATATTTAAATCTTCTCTAAAAAAAACTTTTTTTTTTCGAAGAATGAAGAAAACATAGAAAGGACATCAGAAAAGAAATTGGTTTGAATTTTAAAGCCAGATCTAGTTTTTTCTTTTATGTTTCGTTTTTTTATGGGTTTCTTTTTTTATGTTTCCTATTTGCCTTTTAATATTTGCTTTTTTGTTTTGTTTGCCCTTGTTTTTAGTTTTTTTTTTATTTCAATTTTCTCCTTTTTATTTGAATTCAATCCAATTTAATTTTATTTTTCTCCTTCGTCTAGATTAGTTCTACCTTTTTAAATTTATTCGGCTGTTATTACTTATTTGTGCTTTTCTTGTTTTTTATTCATTAATACTTTTTGTTGCTTTTTTCAGCTTCCATTTTATTTTATAATGCTGGTTTTAGTGTTTCTTACTCCTTTTTCTCCATCCTACTTACTCTCCTACTCTCCTATTTTTTGTACTTTCTAGATTTTTTTATTTTGTCTACTAGGATTTACCAAATTTACTTGTTTTATATAGTATTTCCAATTATTCTGGTTAATTTATGTTCTCTCAACTTTTTTGTTGTATGAGCCTTTTGCCTACTTTTTGCGTTTTTTCACAGATTTTTTTTCTCGCTCTTTACTGCGCTTTTCAGTTTTGTCTAACCGTTTCTACTTTTTTCTGTTTTCTTATACTTTCATCTTTTGCGTTGTTTATTTTTTTTCTTCCAAATTTTTATGTTCATCACCCAAATTTGTCTACTATTTTCGAGTTTCTGACTTTTTTATCTTTTACTGTTGTTTAGTTTGTTTTAGATAGTTTTTTTTGTTTGCGTTGCTTTTTTTTCAAATTTTTCACTGTATTCCACTTCTCTTTGTTGTTTTTGATGTGGTACTTTGAAGGAGAACCTATCGATAGCTATGACAACCTATCGTTAAGCTTCGTACGCTGAACGAAAAATGGTACAACTTTATATCCCCTGAGGAAGGCCAAGTCCAAAGGCCGAAACGTCGGACATAAGACATAGTAGCGTTTTGATACACCCTTAAGACTGAAGAAGCCGTATTTCCCTTAAACCTCATGTCACAGTCGTCTTTAAATTTGTTTATTTTCACCTGTTTTTTGATTTTTATTTCGTATTTTCTTTCAGTACCTTTTTAGTGTTTTTTTTTGTTTTCTTATTTAGGAGTGGCAGAAATACTTTTGCATTTTTGCAAATTTTTGAAAGCATTGCTCTTGTTGTACTTTTGTTTTGCTTTTCTAATATTTTTCTGATTTTTGAGATTCGTTCTGCGTGTTTAAATTTTTTCACTGTTTTTAACCACTCTGTATTTTTTTTTGTTTTTAATACTTTTTTCTCCATTTTTCATCTCTCATGTTCTATTTTCTGTGAGTTTTAACTGTCTCTGCTGCCCTTTATTTTCCCCTATTAACTTATTCTTCTATTTTCTCTACTTTTTGCTTTATTTTGTTAATTTGTTCTTATATATTTCTATCTTTTTCTTAGCCTTTTTGAGCTTTCCTTTAGTATTTACTTTTTGAATAAAATTCATTTATTTCAACTTGACAAAAACTATACATTTTACGCAATTTGTAAACTTGTGAAAAATGTTGAATATCAAGAACATCATACTTAGTAAAATGTAAAAAAGTAGAAACATATTGAAAAGGAGGTGAAAAAAGGTCAAAAGTGTCACGTGTGACGGTCAAATTAATCAAAAATAACATCTGAAATGTAGGAAATTGCAAATTTTTAATTAAATTTTCAATTGTATACTTTTACAAGTTGAAAACACGAATAATTCCCCTAGTGCACAGTGATTTAAAACGCGAAAAACGTGATCGTCAGCCTTTTGAGTATAAAAATGCCATTTAAATGCTAGAGTGTATTTGACAAAGCTGATGTAGATTTTAAGGGGCATCCTTTGATGCAAATAAATTGTTGATAAATTCACCTAGAAGTGCGATAAAAATTTTATTTTTTTATTCACTTATCAAATCAAAACGAAGTCTTCAGCAAAGTTGTAGACAACTTTATGTAGAAAAACTTTGCTGAAGACACTTTGGTTCTATCTCTTGAAAATCGAGCACATACAGCTAGTTTTATACACAGACATCCTTAAAGTATCTAAAAATCGAAAAATACCAAATAACTTTTCCTGAAGTGATTTTAGAGGCCTACTATGTTGTAGATATTTTTTCGTATTTAAAAAATACCTCATTCTGCCGAACATACTTTGGGCAAATTTTGAACTTTTTGATAGGGTTTAGAACATTTTATATAAAAACATGCACTTATTCAAACTAAAATTTCTCAAAAAGCTTCAAAAATAACAGTCTTCACTCGAAAGATGGGGATTAGTGCTAGCTTCCCCAGGTGGTTTCATTAGTTTCTTGCAGTTTCTTAAAGACTTGGGTGTGGGTAAAAAAAATATTAAAAAAAATTAATTTTTTTTTTAATTCCCATGCCCAAGTATTTGAAAGACTGCAAGAAACTAATGGAACCACCTGGGGAAGCTAGTACTAATCCCCATCTGTCGAGAGAAGACTGTTATTTTTGCAGCTTTTTGAGAAATTTTTAATTTGAAAAAGTGCATTTTTTTATTTAAATTGTTCTAAACCCTATGTTTTCATAGTTCAAAAAAATATTTAGAACATAGTGGGCCTCCAAAATCACACCAGAAAAGGTTATTTGGTATTTTTCGATTTTTAGAAACTTAAAAAATGTCTGTGCATAAAACTACCTGTATGTGGTCGATTTTCAAGAGATAGAACCAAAGTGTCTTTAGCAAAGCTTTTCTACATAAGATTGTCTACACCTTTGCTGAAGACTTCGTTTTGATTTGATAATTTAAAAAAATAAAATTTTCATCTCACTTTTAGATGGATCAATCAAAAATTTATTTGCATCAAAAGATGCCCATTAAGGTCTACAAAAACTCTGAACCACTGTAGTGTAGTGGTGCGATCTGGCCTTTTCCATACGAAATCTGTTTTCACGCAAAGAAGTACGCGCATACCAACATACACATACAAATATACAATCACACATATATAGATATACTTTCAAACAGAATTACTTGGCATAGCCCCTACCCAAGTAATTCTAATGAAACAAAAATCACGAGGCGAAAACAGTCAGAGAACTGGAATTTCCCTTGTTAATTATTTAATTCATTTTAACCGCAATGAGGTTAACAACTTAAAGTTTTTTGAAAAAGCACATGCTTTGTATAATGTGCGTGTAAAGTGGGAAATTTATAGGAAGTATGGCGGAGGTGAAAAGCATATCACCCAATGCCGTACTTGCCAACGTTATGGCCATGGTTCCAAATTCTGTAACATGGACCAAAAATGTCTTAATTGTGGAGACTCTTCTCACAAAAAGGACACATGTCCTGTGAAAGAGAGTAAAAATTTTCGCTGTGCGAATTGTAACGGCAACCATATGTCAAATTTTTATCAATGCCCAGTCCGTTTAGCAATTGTTAAGGCAAGGCAAGGTAAACAAAATTCAATTTCTCAATTAAAACCAACTTCGAAACAAAATTCTCCAAGCGTACCAGTGACGCATAGTTTACCTACTCCTTTGCATACCCGTTTAACTTATGTACAGGTTACAGCTAGTTCGAACATTATACCGCCTAGTGTTGGTAGTTCGAAAATGACCGGTAATATGGGTAAGCAAAACACGCTAGAAAATAATTGTACACCTGTTACTCCAGCTAATATTGCTGCCGGAAATATTTTTTCTAATGTCAACTGCCTGGGGCCTATTACGGCAGGTAAACTTTCTTTTTTGCAACAGGCAATGTTCGATCTTATGAACGCCATGTTGCAGGCAAAATCAATGTTTGAAGCCATTCAAATAGGCACAAATTTTACTATTAAAATTGTTTCTAATTTAAAATTTAGCAATGATTTTAAATAAAACAATTAAAATATTAAATTGGAATGCTCGCTCATTGAAGGCCAATGAGAATGAGCTTTTTAATTTTTTAACAGTAAATAATGTGCATATTGCAATTATTACTGAAACATTTTTGAAACCTAACATAAAATTAAAATATGATCCCAATTACGTGGTTCATAGATATGATAGGATTCAGGGTTCCGGCGGTGGAGTTGCAATTGTTATTCATCGCCGAATCAAACATCGTGCTCTTCCCCATCTTGAGACGAAAGTTATTGAAACTTTGGGAATTGAAGTTCAAACTGAACTTGGGATTTTATTTATTGCCGCAGCATATTTACCATTTCAATGCACACGCGAGCACAAAAATTATTTTAAAGGTGATTTACAAAAACTCACCAGAAATCGTTCGAAATTTTTCATAATCGGCGATTTTAACGCTAAACATCGTTCATGGAATAATTCTCAAAGTAATTCCAATGGCAAAATTTTATTCAATGATTGTTCTTCAGGATACTATTCTATTTTGTCTCCGAATAGTCCTACATGCTTTTCTTCTGTAAGAAACCCTTCAACAATTGATTTGGTGCTAACAGATCAAAGTCATGTATGTAGTGATTTGATCACACATGCTGACTTTGATTCTGACCATCTTCCAATAACTTTTTCTTTATCACATGAATCAGTTTTAAACCCTATGAGCTCTGTTTTTAATTATAACAAGGCTAATTGGGAAAGATACAAAACTCATATTGAGAGAAATTTCAATAATGAGCTGGATTTGCAAAACGAAGTGAATATTGATTCCGCTTTGGAAGCATTAAAATGTGCAATTGTTGATGCCAGGAATTATTCTGTCCCAAAGGTTCAAGTGAAATTTGATTCATCAATAATTGACGAAAATCTTCAACTTCTAATTCGTTTGAAAAATGTCCGCAGACGTCAATATCAACGTTCTCGTGACCCTGTTTTTAAAACTATTTATAAAGATTTACAGAAAGAGATTAAGCATAGATTTACTCTTCTGAGAAATCAAAATTTTGAGACTAAAGTTGAAAAATTGAAACCATATTCAAAACCATTTTGGAAGCTGTCGAAGATTCTTAAGAAACCTTCAAAGCCTATTCCAGTTTTAAAAGATGGTGAACGTTTTCTTGTATCCAATGAACAAAAGGCTCAAAGACTTGCTCAGCAGTTTGAGAGTGTTCATAACTCAAATTTGAATTTTGTGAGTCCAATTGAAAATGAAGTCACACGTCAGTTTGATTTAATTTCTTCCCAGAATTTTTTACCTGCAGAAATAATTGAAACTAACTTGAATGAGATTAAATCAATTATTAAAAATTTCAAAAATATGAAAGCACCTGGTGACGATGGAATCTTTAATATACTAATCAAACATCTCCCTGAGAGCACAATGGAATTTTTAGTGAAAATTTTCAATTGCTGCTTCAAAATTGCATATTTTCCAGAATTATGGAAAAATGCAAAAATTACTCCCATTTTAAAACTGGATAAGAACCCAGCTGAAGTTTCAAGTTATCGACCAATCAGTTTGCTTTCTTCAATAAGTAAACTGTTTGAGAGAATTATTCTCAACAGAATGATGTCACACATCAACGAAAATTCAATTTTTGCAGATGAACAGTTTGGATTTCGCCATGGGCATTCCACAACTCATCAATTGCTCAGAGTTACTAATATGATACGAACTAACAAATCTGAAGGTTATTCCACTGGAGCTGCTCTTTTAGACATAGAAAAAGCATTCGACAGTGTTTGGCATAAAGGTTTGATTGCGAAATTGCAAACTTTTAATTTTCCAATTTTCCTAATCAAAATTTTAAAAAATTATCTTACTGATCGAACTCTGCAGGTTGTCTATCAGAATTCAAAATCTGATAGATTTCCTGTCAGAGCAGGTGTACCTCAAGGTTCAGTCTTGGGTCCAGTTCTGTACAACATATTCACTTCAGATCTTCCTGATTTGCCTCCAGGATGCACAAAGTCATTGTTCTGCGATGACACAAGCATTTCCGTAAAAGGAAAAAGTCTTCGTGTCATATGCAGTCGATTGCAGAAAAGTTTAGATATTTTTTCTTCCTACTTGCAAAAGTGGAAAATCTCTCCCAATGCTTCTAAAACTCAAATGATAATTTTTCCGCATAAGCCTAGGGCTTCTTTCCTCAAGCCAAACAATAATCACGTTGTCAAGATGAATGGGGTTATTTTAAGTTGGTCCGACAAGGTTAAGTACTTGGGACTAATTTATGATAAAAAACTTATTTTCAAAGAGCACATTGAGAGTATACAAGCCAAGTGCATCAAATATACGAGATGTTTATATCCTCTCATTAACAGGAATTCTAAACTTTGTTTAAAGAACAAACTTTTGATTTACAAACAAATTTTTAGACCAGCAATGCTTTATGCTGTACCGATCTGGTCAAGTTGCTGTTCAACAAGGAAGAAAACGCTTCAAAGGATTCAGAATAAAATTCTGAAAATGATTTTGAAGCGTCCTCCTTGGTTTGGTACACTCGAATTACATAGACTTACTGGTGTTGAACCATTAGAAGCTATGTCAAATAAAATTATTAACAATTTTCGACAAAAATCGTTGCAATCCTCAATTGCTACGATAAGCTCTCTTTATAGCCAATAAGTTAGCAATTAAGTTAGTTGTAAGTTTACTTCCCTTTCTTGACAAGTAGGTTTAAATCCCTACGAATGATAAGTCCTAATTGCGAAAGCAAACAAATCCTAACAATTAAAATTACAAATTTCTAACAGTGTTGAGAAGTCACCATTTGTGATTGGACACACATACTCATTATTTACTAATATTTATCATAAATACTTAAGCTACTAACAAATCCCCCCTTAATTAAAAAAAAAAAAATTTAGATATACTTTCATGCTAATATTCGAATTGATTTATTTTTTTCGCTACTATCGATAATGTACGACTTCTTCTAATTTGCTTAAGCTTAAATTACTTTCGATCAATAAGCAGAAGTGTAAAATCATTAAAACAATATTTCATGTGCTCTAAAATCCTCCATTTCCAAAATTGGTTCTTTGTTGCTTAATTAGTTATTGAGTTATGCAGAAATTTGTGTTCCACTTGTATGGAAGCCCCTTTAGGCACAAATCCTCCACATGTGAGGAGAACGTGCCGGTATAAGCCATGGCTTTTCAGCCGACCTACCTGATACCTGATACCTGATGGAAGCCCTCCCTTCCAGAGAATGGAAAGGTGTCAAATCATTGTTCGAATACTTCTTGCTCCGATAAACCTCCACATGCAAAATTTTGTTCTGTTTGCTTGATTTTTTCCCTGAAATTTGAGTTTAATTTGTATGGAAGTCCTTTTTTTCAGATGAGTAAGGGGTGTCAAACCATCATAGAAAAACTACAGAGAAGGGAACGGTCTCAAACCGGCATAGAAACCTTTCAGAGTCCCGAAAATCACTACATACAAATTTTCATACGCCGCGGCCTATTTTTATTTATATAGATTAATTTTGAACTGTTTTTTACACGTTTTTCTCCGTAACTTTTGAATCACAAGTTTGATCTTTATGTATTTTATTAGTTAGAAGTTTGAGTGACAGCTCGTCGTTTTGATACTAATTTTGTTCAAATCGGCTGTGTACCTAGTTTCTGAGATATTAGAGCTTAAAGATTTTCACATTTTGATATATAATTAGTTAATAAGTTAGTTTAATTAACAGTCCGAGGCAAATAATGTGGCATCTAGACCTTTCATTTGACGCTAAGATTAACGGACTGTTTTCAAGCGGCTCCAAATATAATCGCTTAGGCCCACTGTCAATCTAAAAAAATATTTCGAAACAAATCTGAGACCTTTTTTTTTAAATTCCACTTTTTGTTATCGAAACAAACAAAAATCTCAGTGTAGGATCTCATTTTTTTTTTGTTTTTCAATATCTTTGAACGAAAATTTTGAGGTTTTTACTTCCTAAAACTTTCCTCTAAATCTTGCCATTCCAACAGTTATGGTAATGGCAAGATTCAAAAGCAAAAAAAAAAAAACCGCGTCGAACAACTTATTATGGAAAAGAAAACCGAGATGACCTATTGTTGTTAAAACCAGTAGTGGTTTTTCAGTTAATTTTCTCAGAGTAGGATCTCAAATAAAATTTTTTCAATACTTTTATATGAAAGTTCAGGTAATTTCCTAGAATGTTAGTTCAGATAAATTTTCAAAAAAAAAAAATATGCAAAGTTGCTCAGAATAGTGACAAATATTATGAATATCGGGAAATATTTAAAGAATTAAGAAAATGCTAGAAGGTACATACGTTCAAATACTAGCAACAATTTCCACTCTTTTTAGTTTAATTCAACTACAAAATATTCAAAACGTTTTTTTTTTTTCAATTCAAGTCAAAGTTTTGAAAATAATCTTTTTGACTAAGAAAGATTTTTTATTGGTTTTTTGAAAACTTTTTATTAACAGAGAGGATGAATAACTTCTTTATAATGAACTGCAATAGTATGAAAAAAGGCTGAATCTTTCAAATTTGGATGTTTTAGAAGATAAGTTTTCAATGCGCTCATGAAATAATGGAATTGAATGATCAATTAGTTGCATGTTTTTGGAGTCGCTGTTTTCAACGGAGTAGGTGAAATATGACAGGATTAAACAAACCATTTCTTAAAAAAAAATGGTTTCAAACGCAAACGCAGATAGGGTAAAAAAAACAATACAGATGTATTTCACGATTTTTCCACATGAAGTGGAAATTTTTCGAAAACATCACCTTGACAATTAACCTCTCAGGAAGTATGATGCGATCATGCTTAGAGGATGCAAAGCGAGTCGCATAACTTCCTAAGTGGTTTGATTAATTCCAAAGTCACCGCTGAGTCACTCAAACTGGGCTGATCCGTGGACGTACACCGAGGAAGTTGCGTGTGAAACTTGCAAATAAGTCGTTGTGAATTAATTTACTGCACCCTGTTACACACACTTACCCTGGCTGGCGTATTATCATTATGTCATGAATATAATTCGTCTAGCTTGAATGTGCTGGAGAAGCTATGAAAGGCTACAACAGTGATAAGTTAATGTAATGTTGCATAAATTTGATAAGCTTTGGATCATAGCAGAGCATAATACAAAAGTGAACATTTGACACTTGACAGCTTCCACCGTGGAGCAGCGTTGCTAAACGAGCGAGAAGCATAACATATCCACTCCTTTCTGCTTGAGAATCAGATGTGTGCTACGCTTCTCCAGTCGTTCGCACACACACCTTCGAGACACTCTTTATTATTCACGCACTTGCCAGAGCAGCAGCCAGCATACAACCGCTCGCAAATTCTCTTCTATCTTTTTACTCACGCCGAGTACGCGAGTACTCGAATAAGAGTACTTGACTAGGAGTGCTTGAAAAAATGTGCCCGAAAACGAAAATGCTTCGTTCACCGACTCACGCATGCGATTTGTCAATCGCTGAACTGATGCCAAGCAGTTTTGCATCGTGCACCGACAGCCGAAAGTGGGGTGATGAATCTATATAGAATCGCATGCTTGAACGTGTAGGGTATCGGAATACCTACTCGCAGTGATGCCACATTTTTATCTGTATTTCGAATCTCAGGAAATCTCCTTGGTGATATTTCAATCTATATAAAAATCTGCATATTTACTCAACATATCCCTTAGAAGAAAAAAACGCAACATAGTTTGTTCATTGACTCATATACGCACACGTTAACGCGTAACATATAAATATAATGAAAACTCCAACACGCTCAATAGCATTTGAGTTCATTTTCGATTTTCAACTATATCGAAAAATTAATTTCGCGACTTCATTAAAACCAAAAAAAAACTGTATAGTTCTGTACTATTTCTAGAAAATCTGTAATTTGTATATACAGATATCGGTATGAAAAATACACAAAAAATCTGTATAAGTACTGATAAATCTGTATATGTGGCATCCCTGCCTACTCGTCGAAATATTCTTTTTGCCACCCCGCTTCGTCGTACCTTGTCACTCCGTATCGTCATAATGCGTCTTGACGGCCTTAACAATCACCTCCGCTGGTTGTGCTCGCGAGAAAGGGAGGTACTCGCGAGTGGAAAAGTACACGAGCGAGAGTGTGTGTGAGAAAACTCGCAAGCATCAACGCTCGGTAGTGTGAAAAGAAAAAAGTAAAAGAGAACGAGAAACAGTACGACAGGAGTATCTCTAGTGTGAGATTTTGGTAGCGGCGAGAACGCCACTTGGAGTATCGCATGCTTTTTGCGAGCGAGTTTAACAACGCTGCCGTGGAGACACGCACACTTTTACTTTCAGATGTCATATCAGAGATCATATTGCGAATACAAAGCCGACTCATGGGAAACTTGATATCCGAGTCACGGCGGTGGTTTCGGTGATAAAATCGAATGCATTTACCTTCTATCGCTGTTTTCTTTTGCACTTCTCGCAACGAATCCGCGTTTGTTTTTCCACTTACTTTTGAGTGCACTCGCGGGGTCGCTCCCGGCAGGATCAGAGACAATTACTTAGCTTAGAAATCGTGACGTTGGCATTAAGAACCTTTAACTTAACAGTTATTTCGTCGTTGTTTACCTAGAGTACGACTTAATCACGCACGAGCGCCGTTCGTGTTGCGTCACAATCACAGAAACGCAAATCGAGTGCATAAAAGCGAGCCGCACACTGTACGGTAAAAGTTGTCCCCCTGCCGGCTGTCGATCAGGGCAACCTGTTCAGCACCGGTTTCGGCTTTGGAAAATGATCGACGGAGGCTCTTTGCGATATGTTTGTGCCAAGTGCCCACATAACTTCCCCAAGATTCGAGTGCTGGGTTGGGAAATGCCGCTCCGGTCTCGCGTGGCGGTCGTCATAAACAAATACTCATTAATAAATCCGCGCGGGTAATCGACCGCAGCGGAACGTCCCTCGGAGCTTGCAGTGGTGACTTAATTTCGATTGATATATCTATATCCCAAATTACTGCCTTTGTGTGTGCTCTGAACAATCGCCAATCATTAAAGCGCTGCAAGTCATCCGCGAAAACAATCTTTTTCAGAGAAAAAAATGGACGGATCATCCCAGCCATATCCGCTGGTGTTAGTTGTTAAGAGGTGACCCTTGCTGAAGACCTATTTGAAACCTACGTAATCAAACAGTGTCGCAAAAGTAGATCATCGCTTGACGGGAACCTAAAATTACGACATCTTAGTTACTGCACCGGCATCCGTGTGGAATCGTGTGAAATTACATCCTGCGCTTTAAAACAGCGGAATCAAATCTATGATCGTAAGGTGCAAATTGTTGGCTTCGCTAGCGCTGATAGACGGGAGAGGCGTTTGCCCCCGAGCCTGGTGATTCGATATATATGTTAATATATGTAGGCACGTAAAAGCTGCCACCGTTCCGGCCTTCCGTTTGTCATCGTCATTCGTAATCGCAAGTGTTGCCCCGTTGTTGACAGGACAAAGAGATAAATCGGAATTTCGTGCTGGCTTCATTCCTGCGGCGAAATTTGAACCGGTAATTATGAGACGATCAAATCGGTGATTTATCGCTTGGGTTAGTGGATTTAGTTTTTTAAATAATCTAGTCTTTTGTATTATGACACTCAACTGTTGCTTAATATTTGTAGTTGCATTTTCAGCATTGAATATTATTTCTTATCGTCGTTTGAAAATACAAATCATGGGAGGTCCAGAAATAAAGTCACTTGAGCCTAGTAAAGTCATTTTTACACGAACCACATATTTATTTCTAAATTATCATCACAATGTCTTCGTAATAGATGTTTCTTTTCTTACTTTTCCAAAAAAATTTTCGGCCTTAAAAAGTAACGAAATCGTTCACAGTTCAATTTTATTGTTCCTATTTTTCAAATCAAATAAGATGTTTTGTCATCAAAGTTAGGTTTTGCAAGTACAAAAACGTCTTTTTTTATTCAAAGGTAATTCTTGAAATGCATTTTTTTTTTGGTTCTAAACAACATTTTCCAGAGTTGCCGTCATAGATAAACTTGATCCTCTCTCCAAGATATCCTCACGAAGTACCCTAATGTGCATAGGAGAGTTGCGAAAATTTCAACCGCAGTTTTTGTACCGCAAACGAATAACACTAGCAATTTAAAGGAGGCGTGGCTGGGATCGGCCCCCTCAAATCGGTTCGGGATTGTTTAATTTAAACGCGGCAAAATAATTATGTTTGAAATATTGACCACACATTAAAAGCCGCGAGCGCTCCAGCCGTATGATTGCTACATTCAAAACTTTGCATTAACGAAATTGATTCCGCCAATTACCGCATAGCAGCGATCAATTTGCTACACAGCGTTTTTTTTCGTTTGCTCTCTCGTTGCTTTGCATACCGACAGCAACGAAAACAGCAACGCTGGGTTCGGTGCTGCTCTTAGTTTTACACTTTTACACACTCACACGATCCACGAAACCAATTGGCACGCGATCCCTTCCGTACACTCGCTTGCACGTGAGACTTTACCACATTTCACACATAGCGTGACACGTAGGAGCTTCCCTTTTTCTTCGAAATGAGGCACCAGCGCAAACGTTGGACATGTTTTGTTTTTTTTTTCTCTTATCAAAATTTGGTCACGAATTAATGGTTAAAACTTTGTTGTTACTCAGTTTATTTGTTTAATTTGTTTTGAACACTAGTGCCCTAAGCAAGTCCATGTCACAAAATATCAAAAAATTGGTCGCAGTGACTAAGATACCCAACACGAAAAAAGCAAATTTATTGTTATGAATAATCAAACTGTTTCTGTAAGCCTCCACAAACCTATTGATCAAGTTGTGCAATTTTGAACTAATAACATGTCATCTTCGGATCTTTCAACCATCAATCAATCTTGATTATTTTCTTTTGTCGAGACGGAAAAGTGTGTTTTTTCCTACCTCTCTTTATCTTCACATACACGGCTGATTAATTATCATTTTTTTGGACTCATGATTTGTGCGCCTCTATTTTTTACTTAATTCACAATTTTGTTGAATTATCACTGCAAACAGGCATTTTTAGATTTGAAATTCATTTTTCAAATAATTTTGTTTTATTTTACTTTTTCTTACTCATAACTTAAAAAATATTTGTTAATTTTTTGCTGTTCCACTTTTACCTTCGAGACATCATATTAGTCTAAGCTCATGGAAGCACAAATAAATTGACCTATTGGGACGGGGAGACTTTGTCGATTTTTATTTCGATATTGATACAGAGATTATCACAGGGAACGGATGGAGTCCATTCACGTCGTCTGTGCTAGGAATGCTCACATGTAATTGGTTCATTGTTCGCGTAAATTTGTCATTAAAACTTTTTATCAATTTTACCGCTTAGCAATGAAATGAGAGTGATTTTATCTATCCAACCACATATTGGTTATTGTTATCCATCATGTGGTTATGCTGTTATTAACGTTTGAAATCTGACGCAACATTTGCCAGCTCCATTTCCTATTTTACAGAATGTATCCCAGTATAGCAAACAAAGACGTAGTCCCACGTCAAAAAAGTTCATCAAAATCGAGTATGGGGATCAATTCTAGAGGTCATTCTACACTTCTGGGTAAACTTTTAAAAAAATCCACAGACTAAATCTCGAGATAATGAATTTCAAAATAATCAATATCCGATTCGCGCAATATAAACGTAAAACGTAAAAATTTATCCAAGTCATTCCCAATCATAATGTATTTATTGGCGTTGTTTTATTTAGCTTAATTGTATGGCTTAGTGGCTTTAGTTTAGTTCAAATGTTACTTTCTGTGGAGTGAATGGTGGGGAATAAATTACAACCTATGGGTTCTACTGGAGAAAAGCGGGTGGATTCTACAACATCAAAATGTTTCATATTCTAATTTGCAACGTCAGTGTTCTCTTCAGTTCTTCTGCGAGCGATCAAAAGATTTCGCTCTTTCAAAGAACTGATCAGCTCGCTAGCGGATTGCCTGCAACTACATAGATTCAGAAGATTAGTGAACTAGTTCTTTGCTATCGTGTGCGCACTCGGCGTTAGCCAGCCACTGTGCCTGTGGGTGATCTGTGGCAAGTTAAATTTTGCTTGCTCTCGCGGTTGGTGGATGGGTAATGCATAGCAGAGCAGACAGCCGGTGGCAGCTGGATACTGGTTGTTTTATTGCAGTTTCGTGCGCGGCTGAAACTTTGCTACTCCTATCTTCATTGGGAATAGAGTTACAGAGTATTTTATGTAAAAGTTACTTAAAAGTTAGTTTTTTGTACTCAACTTTTATTGGTTACATTTTACAAGAAAACGTGGTTCTAAAGAAGCATTTGGACATACAAAACACACGTTTTTGTTGAAGGCCACACATCTCCGGGACTTTTCCTTGCAAAGTTATAGCATATTTTAGCTTATTTTTTCGAAAACAATTCATACAAACAAGTGCTTTGAAGACACCATTAAGCTAGGATAAAGTTGAAAGGTGCTATGGAATCAAGTTCCACTTTTTGCCTCATTGGACCACTGTGCGATGCTATAAAAAAGCGAGATAGTGCGAAACAGTTTTTTCTTACGTGGAAAAAACTATCAACGATGGAAACACATATGAAACGTTTTGCTTCGTATTCATTATGGTACAGGCCTTAGATAAAGTAGAAATGAGAGAGTGGGAGTCAATGACAGCCGCAGCCGATCAGCAGGCTGTCAACAGTGTAAGCAGGACATCCTCAAAATGAACAAAACTAGGCTTTCACGTCTGACCGAACAAAATACATTCGTATGAATGAGCTGTCGTGTGCAACACAAGACAGTTTCGTTGCCTTGTGTGAGTTTTAGATGTATGTGAGCTCTCATGAACAGATTATTCATGAGGTTGTTAGAGTAAAAAGAGATAGCTGTTGTCGGCATAATGTCGCACCACAGTCTTGTTACGAAGCCTGGTATGAATGGCTAAGCTGTCAGAGGCACCGAGCAGGTTTATTTTGCAGTTGTGTTAAACAAGTATGCGTTAATTCCAAACAAAATCTGTTTGAATATAACATTTCTTTCTAGTTAGAAGACTTTGATTTACAATAATTTTTAACAATTTCGATGCAGCTGAAAGATTGGTGATTCCACGGTTCTGGATATTACTTTTATGATAATCCGTATGGTTTAACGATACCTCATACAGTCGGGACTATATCCCGAACTAGTTGTTAGGCATGTTTTATCGTTATTGATTATGCGGGTAGCCAGAAATTATTGCTCTCAGATTTTCTGGAATTTATAGCTTTTAAAAATGGCAGAGTTTGTTTTGACATTGCAATTTATTTTTTGGAAAGACAAAAGTACTATCTACAACTTTTCCGCAGACACTATAGCAATTGAAAACGCTTTGGTGCTGAAAATATTTTCGATCATCAATAGATACTTAGACCAGGAGATAATCCCAATTTTTGATATATGCCGGAAATATACAAATCCGTTGTTTATCTTCAATTTGGAGTCGTTTTCATAAAGCTTTTGAGATATTGTCAAAACATTCAGCGATGATTTTCTGTTTTTAATTTATTTACAAATCTTTTTTGTATCGCTTGGTATTTTTTAACAACGAGGGCATCTCGTAGCCTCAAGATTACAGACTCCGCTTAGACAAGCGAATAAGACCATTCAGTGTCAGAGGGACTTTTACGCATGGGATCATTTTCAAGTTCCCTTCCATCAAAGATGACTAGAACAAGATACCTGACTCTTGCAGAATTCATCGGACATGATTGTCGCTGCGCGTGAGCAAAAGTCGAACTAATTTATACACTGTTAATATGATGTATACTTAACGTCAAAATCAACTGACGGCAAGGCCAAGACATGACTGCTGAAAGGTGAAACAATTTTTTCAGTATCCATGTGGACAACTGTACGGTGCTGCCAACCGAAAAATGATAATAATGTGTACGAATGTTTAGTTCTCAAGCATGAAACTTGCCGAAGGAATCAAGAATTATCGGTGCATCATTCAAAATTAAGCGTACCGAAATTCCTGATAACCGCTATGAGCACGCTCTACAGCCAGGTTTTTCACTCTTGCCGAGGTTAATCAATCAAAAATCGGGTGCCCCGGTGAACCTGACTATATGCATAGTGGTTCTGAAACCTCGCTTTCGACATATCAAACTTTAAGTTTTGGTAGAATGGGACCTAAAAATAAATATAACTCCTCAATATAAACCCCCACTCTGACAGTCAATTTCACACTTTTCTTTTCGTACTTTGAAGTGGAAAAAATATGGCAATAGTATTAAGCGCAAAAAATGACAATATCATTAATCTGCATGTTATCCTAAGCGTCGAGCTGACCAAACTGCTACACCTTTTTCATATTATATCTCAAACAGCTCAACGATCGATGACGGACTATGCACGATAAATCGGTTTTGCTCAAAGTGACAACTTTATGAGAATTCAAGCCATCAGATGACACCACTAACCGTCGGAAATCGGTCGTGTTCAAAATGTATGAAAAATATGAAAGTTAGGTATCTGGTTCAGGTTATCTTTGCTTCCATCCTTTTACTTTTGACTCCTTCCCTCACGTCAAATTCCAGAAAAAAGTCGAACAGCTGAAAGAATACCTTTCCGGGCAGTTTTTTTTGTCGATACTTTGCAGGGTAACTAAACGAGGCTCGGTAAAGAAGAGCAGTAGAATATCCGTGTCAAGGGAAAGGTAAAAGTATAAAAATCTGTCCCTGACCACGGTGATAAAAAGTACCTTTCTTTCCCGTTATAGTCGTTAGAGATGCAGCGGTAAGCTCGGTCTCTGGCAACAACGGTTGTAACACTTCCTTCTTTTTTTCCTAGCGACCGTAAGGAAATTAACCGTCATTGATCTTTACAAAGCCGACTCTACTGTATTGTTGTACATTGAAACTTCATTAACTGAGATCCATTACGGACATCATTTTTACATTATAGTTTGTACCATTTTTGCAGCATTTTTGTACCATTGTATACAATTTTGGAAATATTATGCAGGAATTTTTCCCTCCCAGCTGGTATGTGGTCTCGAGCTACGACGCTGACCTAACAAGCCAGTCGTCGTAGGTACGAGTGTCGGCTTGGGATACTAAGAGTGTCGGTAGGATCGTAACACTAGCCCCACAATTGTCATGTATACTAGACAGCTGGTCGCGAAGTCTGTGTATACTAATCAGAAGGTTGCCTTCCGAATCAGAATGTAGCACAAAGGCTTTGCTTTGCTTTTTATTCACGCATTATCTATATTATTTCCATCACGTGTTTGTATGGTACAAACACGGTTAGGTTTATTTTAGTATTATTCATATTTTCAAAGATTTTTACCTTTATATTAGTTTCATTAATTTTGTGCCAGTTCTTAGTCACGTTCCTATTTTTTTTTTCATTCAATATTTTTTCCAATCATGTCATCCATGTTTGTGTCATTTTTTTGGGACAGATCTACCATCCGAAAAGAGTAACATCTAAATAATTAAGATTCTTATAAAGAATTTTTGTCACCATTTTTTTTCTAAGGGGACATCACATGACTTTTTAAATAGTAAATAAATCCATTTTTAAGCTTCTACCAAAATGCTCTTTCAAGGATTTTTGGGATTGGTAATTATTATTTAAACTAATAAATATTAAAACATATGGGAGCTTCCAGTGGCGAATGGTTTTCGCACGCGCCGCTCGCATAGATTCGCGGAGTTTGACAAGAATAATACACATCGCTCACCTTCGTAAGGAGTTAACTTAACGCGCAACATTTTTCGATTCCACCACCTTCCACGGTGACAAAACCATTTCTTTCTGTCGCATTCGTGGAGATGCAGAGAGAAACTCGGTCCTCGACAACAACGACTATTACACCTCCTTTCCTATAATCTTCTACCTCACCCTGTAGACCGTAAGAACGTAGCCGGTGCCGTTATCGATCTGTACAAAGCGGAAGCTACTGAAGATGGTAAACTAATCCCAAGTAGCCGTATACGTGGTTCTCCGTGCAACTTCACTAGCTCAGATTCATCACGGAGGAGCAACTACGAAAATGTTCGGAGGAGCAACTGTGAAATGCAATGCTCAGTAAATAAGTCCATTTTTAAGCAGACAGGAATTGGACGATTTAAAAAATTGGAGACACTTTTGATAGACGGAACACTTTTTTCTGTCTTTTTTGTGTTATTATTGAGCAAAATCATTTCAAATCGCCTGGAAATACACGAAAATTTAATCGACCATTTTTGATTTGAATGAAACTTTGCACACGTATTTGGCATAGTAAACTGAGCATTTTTCACAGGTGGAGAGATTTTTTACACCCATCAGTTACATTCTAAAAGGGCGTATGCCTTTTGGCATAGGTTTTATTCGAAGCATTGTAGCCCAGAAACCGTTGGTTGTATAGAAAAACTTTCTGAGAACGAGTTGTAGGGAATTAAAAATGCACAATAAAAAAATATACACTGTACAAAAAAATTTTTTTTGACCAAAAAAAGTTAAAAATAAACATCAAATTTCAATTTAAAAAAAAGAGTTGAATTTTTTTTTATTTTTTTTTAAGAAACTTGACGTTAATACGCAACTTTTAAAAAAAAAGTCCAGGATGGAGAAATGAAAAATAATTTTTTTATGGTAGATTAATTTTTTAATGAAAATTCTAATTCAAACATTTTTCAAAATATTTCAGACCCAGCCTTTCTCATTCAAACTTATTACTTGTAAAAAAAGATTTACATGAACGCTTCGATCCAATAAATGTATATTCACTCTTTAGAATCTAAAAAAATTGATGTTGTTATCTATACATATAAAATCATCAGAATACAAATATTTTAAAAAATGTTTAAATTAGAATTTTTATAAAAATATCAATCTACCATTAAACAAAATATAGTTCATTTCTCCATCCTGGACTTTTTTCAAAAAGTTGCGTATTAACGTCGAGTTTCTTTAAAAAAAAAAACTCAACTCTTTTTTTTTAATTGAAATTTAATGTTTATTTTTAATTTTTTTCGGTCAAAACATTTTTTTTGTACAGTGTATATTTTTTATGGTGCATTTTTAATCATTCTCAGACAGTTTTTCTATACAACCAACGGTTTCTGGGCTACAATGCTTCGAATAAAACCTGTGCCAAAGGGCATACGCCCTTTTAGAATGTAACTCATGGGTGTAAAAAATCTCTCCACCTGTGAAAAATGCTCAGTTTGCTAAGCCAAATACGTGTGCAAAGTTTCATTCAAATAAAAAATGGTCGATATTCGACCATCGGTCATTTCGCGCGATTTGTCTGTATTGTGTAATATTTTTGTGTAATTTTTTATACTATTTTTCAGTGTTGCATTTCGGTCATTTTTGTTACTTTTTTGATTTGTGTCGCTCTGGTAACATTTTGCTGCTGTTATTTTCTACCAATTTCCTCATTTCTTTACCATGTTTAGGTTATTTGTGATTTTTGCTTTATTTTTGTTTTTGGCACTGTTTTTGTTTGCACTTAAACTATTTTCATATGATTGGTAAATAAAATTCGTACTATTTTTGTACTATCTCACCTATCAACATTTCGTACGATTCACCATTTTCGAACGATTTTTCAAATTTTTGACATTTTAATATTTTTAAATCACTTTCTCATAATATTTGAATTGATTACATTTCATGTCTGCTGTATTTAGTATTACATAATTTTTTTTTTGTATTTTTTTCTACCATTGTTGCACTATTTTTACACAATTTCTTATACTGTTGATAATTTTTGAAAATTCCCACCTATTTTTTCAATGTTTTCAATTTATTCAGAACTCCAATTAATTTTCAAATATTTTCGACTGTGAGTGCTTTTTCGATTGCAGTACTGTAGCAATTTATGGCATCTCTGGAAGAATTTGAACTCTCAAAAATTCAAATCATGAGGCAAGCAACAAAATTTGCTTTTGTTCACTTTCTCACCTACTAGGGTTGTTTTAATGTAAAGTTAGTAAATCCTGAAGGTTCGAATATGTTTGTTGTTATGGATAGAATCATTTTGAGTGGGATTAGTAGGATAGAAACAAATCCATAAAAATTCAATTTCTGTAGATGAAAAGTAAAGCCACAAGCATTCCACAAAATAATCAGTTGAAAATATTTTTAACTGATCGAACTCTGCAAGTTGTCTACCACACGAAATCTGATAGAATCCTTGACAGATCAGATGTACTAGGGTCAATTTTGGATCTGTTTCGGTATTCAGATCTGAGCTTTTTGATTTTCTTCCAGCATTACTGGAGCCAAACAAATTTTCAACCAGCACATCTATCATCAATCAGTGTGTGTTGCTCCCGATGTTAGTTTTGTGTTTTCTTCTTCCTATTCGCTTTTCTGCATTTTACTCGCACCGAAAAAATACCACTGAGTACCTACACTCTGTATATACGCCAAAGCGTGCGACATCATTGTGCCTCTCTATGTACGTAGATTGGGGCAATAGTGATCAGATGCGAGCGCTACCCGCATCCTCTACTGATACTGTTCATGTACGAGACATATTGCGGCTATCTGCGGGAAGCAATAATGCTTTGCTTTCATAAAATGTGTCACAAAGAGCAGCTCAAACTGTTGCTTACGTTTTTCTTTCTCTAGAAATGTTTCTTACTCTGTGATATCTTCCGAAACGAAAGCTCTGTTTTTGTTCGCACTCTATGCGCCTGTTGGTTGTCAAAAAGTGTAGGTACTATTCTCATTTTGACGTGACAGAAAATTGACACACTGAGCACAAAGTGTGTGCAAGTAACAGCCTCAGCTTTACAGAATCTTTGTTTTGTAATAACTCTAGCTTTCCCGTAACAGGAAAAATAAGGAATCATAGGTTGCTAATTGCAAGACATGCTAGATGGGAAATATTTCTTTCAATGCTTCTGAAACTCAATTGATCATTTTTCCTCATAAGCGAAGAGCTTATTCTCTCGAATCGAACAATAATCATGTTTTCAAGGTGATCCGACCAGAAGTAGTACTTGAGACTAGTCAACAATAAAAAAGTTAAAAATATACAACAGTCATCTAGTTAGCATTAATTATTAGTTGTCAGAATAATTTCGTTTTCTTGACAAGCAAGTTTAATGATAAACCTTAATCACGTAAGCAAACAAATCATAACATTAACTAATTACAAAGCAGTAAGAGCGTTGAAAAGTCACCATTTATGATTGACCACACAAAAAAATGAGCACAAACAAATTTGCTGATAGTCTTCAATAAAACACTTAAGTTGCAAGTAAAACCCATCTTGTTAAAAACAATCAGCATCAGCATTACCATCTTCGTGGCTGATGATGTGCTTTAATGTCCCGGTTGTTTACTGCAGTTTCGTTATCCCCGAATTGACCACTTCCCGCGTCCCCACTCACATTAGCCAATTAATAGATTACCTTCCTATGGTCTGGCTGCGGCAAAGCAGCTTCACAAGCACAACATAACTATGGACCCAGAGCCGTGACGTTCGTCGCGAATGGCTTACAACCGGTTAAGAAATTGGTTGTGATGATGAGAAGCAGAGGAAAAGCAAAGAAGATGTGCAGACCTAATCACGCCATTTTTCGCACGCTCGCACGCGAGCCGATCGTGTTGAAGTTTTGAAGTTTGATTTTCTCAGTTGGAGGTTTGGGGTGTTTATTGGGTAATAAGGTCACGACCTGCCGCTGCCAAGCTAACCTGCCGTGCGACGGCTTGAGACGAGAAAGTCCCACCTCGTTCGGCCCCTAGGGTCTCGCAGCGATTCACTCTGAAAGGCTGCAATGAGCGGTTGGGTTCATTTCCACGGCGCCCGAGCTATTGATCGTTCGTGTTGCACACGGTCTGTGGGTTAGTGTGACATAATGTGACGAATTGTATAGGCTGGGGTGATTTTCAAGTACCGCAGATAATTTATCAGTCTTTATCGGCTGCAAGTGTCGGACAAGTATTTTAATTTCATATCATTCATGGAACTCTTATCCCAAAAAGGGTCTCTTTGACTATGCAATACCGAATTAGGCCACAGCATTACCATCAACTAGCCCAAATCCATCAATGAGTACGAGTACCTCGTAATCTGGGTACAGCTATCGGGACCAGTCTCTAAAGATGATCAACACGACGATCGCAGTAAAAATGAAAAAAATGCTATCATCGATGATCATTTCGATTTTATGACGCTTTTCAAACGTTACAGAAATAATCCAGATGCTAACGTTTTACCTACTAATATGTTTCAGCTTATTCCATAACAATAAATGAGTAAATGTTTTTATTGCAAAAATTTATTGGAGAAAACTCTTTTGTGCCTTGCAGTTCTCACCTCTTAGACCGGAAATCCATTGATAGCAATTTACACTTTACTGTGTATCGTTCGAAAGGCATCAAACTAGAGTATTGTCCGTTCCTTTTGATGCTTCTGCTTAGCGGAAGCTATAAACTATCATTCGAAAATATGCGTTGATTATAATCATTTTTAGATGGTGTCTGGATTAGTAATTATGTTACGTTGCATAACTTTTTGAAATGTACGTTATAAGCGATCGAAATTAGCTTTTCATCTACCGCTGCTTTTACAAAAACCCGTCAAAGTTGCTAGGAAATATTTAAAATTTCATGACCAGCAAGAAGCACAGAGAAAAATAAATCCCACGGTTAGCGATGGGTCAATCACTTACTCTCCGGTACATATTTTCAACGCTGATAAATGGTCGCGTGTCGCTCGATTGAACCGGTTCGCACCACTCGGTGAACTGCGATTAGGCTGCGATTCCTGCCGCGCAATGTTGTTGTCCAATAAAATGAAGTGTGAGTGATCTATGCACGCTTCCTGTCCTCGTTCGGAGACTCCGTGCTGCAACTTGAACCGAGGAGGAAAAACTGAAGGCCACCATCGTTGCTGCATGTTCGCTACCGCAGAGGAAAAATCACGTTCCAAGCGGTCGAATGCTAATCGGTTCTTCCGGCTTCCAGCTCGAGGCTCATTTAGTTTTACGTTTGTTTGCTGTGAGTAGCCGTGGTCAGCGCGACGGAAGTACGCTAATGACGTTGTAGGCTCAGATAGTTACCACTGATAAACGTGTGAAAAGAGTTATCGATTATGATTGGCAGTTAAAACCTGAGGCCGCCCTGTATTAATTACTCCAAACTGTCCAATTGTGTGTCACTTTCTTCTCGCTCAGCAAAACGAAACCTGGACCACATCGACGTTACGACATCGAAGTGAATTATTACACCTCGCATTATTACGTCTGCTTTCATATTTATGGTCAGAGCAAGTACCCGGGCGAGCGATCTATTTTGGACCACAATCCAGTCCGGACCGGACTTGGAGCGCAAAAAGCTTCGTGACCAAAAAAATGCGTGACCAGTGGACTGGAAGAATTACCACGGAGCTGCGACAGGACTGGAAATCATTTGCTCCACCCGATCGGTACGGACAGCATGCCAAGTGCCATATTGGATCGGACCTGATACGATCCGAGTGACTTTCACTCTCACTTTTCCAGTGCCGGCCCGGGCCGAAGGATCAACCACGAAGCAATTAAAGAAACGGACATCGGGATGTAGGGTTTTTGTTTTTTCGCTGGCGGTTCACGATTCGATATCCGCGCAAGAAATGACATATTGCTGCCGCCGTGTACTTTCTCGCTAACCGCAGTTGAGAGTGTATTAATGAGTTATCGGCTCTCGATTGAATGGAACTACGCTTTGATTTTGATAATTTGTGTATTAGGGGCATTCACGACTAGTGAAATATACGCTTCTGAAGCATTTGGTCATAGTTTGATCGTATTGTTCGAAGAAAATTCAAGCCAAGCAGCCATTGACCAATCTGTGCTCTGGGGGGAACATAGACATTATCATTTCTATGCCTGGAATCGATAAAAAGAACAGCACTTCTTAATTCCTAATAATACCGCTCCATAAGGGCTTTCTCGATCATAACGAGTGATATTAAAATCATAGGAGTCAGGATCAACAGTTGAAGTGAGCCAAAAAAGAAAATTCATCCCATTTGTATATATTGATTAAAAGTTTAATAAATCAATTTTGGTGTTGAAACTTTTACAATTTCACGGTGAAATAGAGATCAAATCCTTCAACTCAGCGGAGTAATTAGCCATCAAAGAATACGATCGCTGCAAGGAGAGGCCATTGGTCAGCCAATTGCTTCAAAAACGTTTTGACTGGAGGTAAAAAAGCAAGCAGAGGACTTCTAAGGGGATCAGCAATGTTAAAATTTTTAAAACTCTAGTCCACAATATCTGATAATATCAGCATTCCAAATTCTGGCTTAATTTTGAACGAAAAAGACGGAGCAGCCGGGATTCAGGATGCTCCTGGAAATGTCGGAAACCCCTTACGAGAATTCCGTTAAATCAATCCCGGTGGGGTTCACTTCGGATTATCACCTTTGTTTTTGTAATATCTGTCATTTCCTTCAAAACAAATATATGAGCAAGATCGCGCCAAAAGACCTATGGTCGAATATCGACCATTTTTGATTTGAATGAAACTTTGCACACGTATTTGGACAAGTTATGAGTTATATTCTAAAAAGGCGTATGCCTTTTGGTATAGGTTTTATTCGAAGCATTGTAGCCCAGAAACCGTTGGTTGTATAGAAAAACTGTTTGAGAATGAGTTGTAGGGAATTAAAAATGCACCATAAAAAAAATACACTGTAAAAAAAATTTTTTTTTACCAAAAAAAATTAAAAATAAACATTAAATTTCAATTAAAAAAAAAGAGTTGAATTTTTTTTTAATTTTTTTTAAAGAAACTTGACGTAAATACGCAACTTTTAAAAAGTCCAGGATGGAGAAATAAAAATATTTTTGTATGGTAGATTAATTTTATAAAAATTCTAATTTAAACATTTTTTAAAATATTTGTATTCTGATGATTTCAAAAGATGCAGAGAGTCATTTTGAATCAAAAAGCTCTTGGTAGTAAACATTCTAAAGGCATCGGTTTTCGAGTTATTTTTAATTTAAGCTCGAAAAGTTATTAATATTTCGGAAAATACACGTTTTTCTTAATTTGTCCATGGTTCTCCAGCAAAAACCATACATTCATTGGAATGCTTGATAAAAAAAATATACAATTCATTCTCTGACAAGAAAACGATTGGATAAATAACTCAAGCGCTAAACCTTAGCCTACCTACACGTTCCCCCTTGCCGAATGTTTTATAAAAAAATATGTTTGTCGTGCAACACTACCTACTTGTTTACTAATAATAACTGTTTGTAAAGTACGCAACCAATAACTACTGGGTTAGGGGATATCCATAAATGACGTAGCTTTTTTTTAGGTTTTTTTGACCCCCTCCTCCCCCATCGTAGCATTTCGTCACAAAGTCAGGACCCCCCTCTAGATAATTACGTAGCTTTATAACAACCCCCCCCCCCACATAATTTTTTTTTGCAAATTTTATTATCCAAAACATACCTTGAGTCAATCATAAACAAGAAAAGACTAGGAAGAAATAAAAATAACCCTAAGCAGACAAAACAGTGATAAAAAAGAACAATTAGAAAAAATCCAATTTTTTTTCTTAGTTTCATGTTTGCTACGTAGCTTGGCTTGAACCCCCACCCTCTCCCTCGTCACATTTCGTCACAAAACTGCAAACCCCCCCCTCCCCCCTCAAATGCTACGTCATTTATGAATGTTCCCTTACCTATAATATCTGTTTTCGTATATAAATACGATTGCACTCCTCCAGAAGTGTTAGTAACAGTTTGCATTTTGTGAAGATAAATAAAGTTAAAATAAAGTTAAAACGTTTTTGCAAAATTTAAAATATTGAACAGTCAAGCTCATTTTAATACGTCTTTATCAATTTGTGATTCGTGTAGTTATTGGAATGATAGTCAAGCCATCATTCATCCCTTCGTTGTTTACTATTCAGAATCTGGAACACTGAAGAATATCAGCTTCATCATAATATCGGAAGTACTCCATCATGATACTGTTGCGGTTCAGGTGTTCATTGCCAAATTAATGAGTTTTTTGAAAACAACAATAGAGTTGAAAAAAGCGATATTTATGTCTGATGGAGCTGCCTCACAATATAAAAATAGAAAAAACTTTGCAAGTCTTTGCAAGTTCAAAACAAAATATAACGTTGATGCAAAGTAGCATTTTTTGCGACTTCTCATGGTAAAGGCCCATGCGATGCAATTGGTGGCATATTAAAACGAATGGCAGGAAATGCAAGTTTAGCTAATGAACATGAACATCCCATTACAAGTGCAAAAGAATTGTATGATTGGTCCAATCAGAAAGGTAATAAATATTCATCAATAATGTCATTTAGTTGGGTATCATATGAAAAATATGAAAAAGGAGTAACAGGATGAAGCATTATTTTCAAAAAATCTATAATAATAGCTGCCACACAAAAGTATTACTCTTTTGTTCCGATTTCAGAAAATAAGATACAAACGAAGCTATTTTCAAAAGATGACAAATCATTTACTTATGATGTCTATAAAATATAAGGTGAAATTAGTTCTGTAAATTAAAATTAGAATTTTTATAAAAAAATAATCTACCATAAAAAAATATTTTTCATTTCTCCATCCTGGACTTTTTTCAACTCATTTTTTTTAAATTGAAATTTAATGTTTATTTTTATTTTTTTTGGCCAAAAAAATTTTTTTTTGTACAGTGTATAATTTTTTATGATGCATTTTTAATTCCCTACAACTCATTCTCAGACAGTTTTTCTTTACAACCAACGGTTCCTGGGCTGCATTGCTTCGAATAAAACCTATGCCAAAAGGCATACGCCCATTTAGAATGTAACTCATAGGTGTAAAAAATCTCTCCACCTGTGAAAAATGCTCAGTTTGCTAAGCCAAATACGTGTGCAAAGTTTCATTCAAATCAAAAATGGTCGATTAAATTTTCGCGTATTTCCAGTCGATTTGAAATGATTTTGTTCATATACCTTACCTTACCTTAGTCCCAAGCCGTGGCGTGGCCTTTATTGTACATAAGATTTGTCTCCATTCCACTTAGTCCATGGCTGCAGTTCGCCAGCTCTGTAGTCTGCGTAGGGTCCGCAGGTCTTTTTCCACCTGATCGATCCACCTTGCCCGCTCTACACCTCTCCTTCTCGTCCCTGACGGCTTGGTTTCAAGAACCATCTTTACCGGGCTGTCGTCCGACATCCTCAAAATATGCCCAACCCTCCGCAACCTGCCAATCTAAGCGGTGTGGACGATAGATGGCTCCCCAAGCAGCTCCCGCAGTTCGTGGTTCATTCGCCTTTTCCACACTTCGTTCTCCATCTGCAGTCCAAAACCAAAGATGGTACGCAACACTTTCCGCTCGAAGACCGCAAGGGCGCGTTGGTCCTCCACAAGCATAGTACATGTCTCATGCCCGTAGATGACTACCGGTCTGATCAGCGTCGTGTAGATGGTTAACTTGGTGCGACGACGAATTATACTCGATCGGAGCGTCCTCCGGAGACCAAAGTATGCACGATTTCCTGCCATAATGCGCCGTTGAATTTCTCTGCTGGTATTGCTGTCGGCAGTGACTAGTGATCCCAGATACACGAACTCATCGACCACCTCGATTTCATCACCACCAACTTGAACTCGAGATGGGAGGTTAGCACTGTCTTCTCGTGAACCCCTTCAGTCCGATGTACGTATCCGTCATCTTCACAAAGGTCCGAACCACAATGTCGATATCGTCGGCGAAACCATACAGTTGAACCGACTTTTGGAATATCGTGCCACTCGTATGAATCCCCGCTCTTCTAATGACACCTTCCAGGGCAATGTCAAACAGTAGGCACGAGAAACCATCACCTTGCCTTAAACCTCTTCGGGTTTCAAAGGGACTCGAGAGTGCCCCCGATACTTGAACAACACACATCACTCGATCCATCGTCGCTTTGACCAACCGCGTTAGTTTGTACGGAAATCCGTAGTCGTGCATAATTTGCCATAGCTGGTCTCGATCTATTGTGTCGTACGCCGATTTAAAATCGATAAACAAATGATGTGTGGGCACGTTGTATTCGAACCTTGACAATGACTCAGTGCACGGCTCTTGCTAGTGTTTCTTCACCGTATTTCAATAGCTCACTGGGAAGTTGATCGACTCCAGCAGCTTTTTTGTTTCTAAGCCAGCCAATCTCCTTCGCCACCTCCACGAGATCGGGGACTGGAATCTTGATGTCTTCTGCTTGTGCACCAAGATCAGTTGCCATACCGTCCTCTACAGCATCGCCGTTTAGATGCTCGTCGAAGTGCTGCTTCCACCTTTCGATCACCTCACACTCGTCTGTAAGGAGGTTGCCGTCCAAGCTCCTGCACATATCGGCTTGCGGCACGAAGCCTTTGCGGGAGCTGTTCAGCTTCTCGTAGAACTTCCGAGTGTCGTTAGCTTGGTACAGCTCTTCCATCGCTACGCGATCTCGGCTAGCGCTTCTTCCTTCGCAGGACTGAATTTCGGCTGTTCCGTACCTGTCGATATCGTTCCACGTTCGCTCTCGTACGGTGTTGCAGCATTCTCGCCCGTGCTGCGTTCTTCTCCTCGACTAACCGTTTGCATTCGCTGTCAAACCAGTCATTTCATTTCTATGATTCGGAGCCTGTGTACCTAGTAGCGATACAGCAGTGCTACCTATGGCGGATCGGATACTCATCCAGCCAACTTCAAGAGTGGCTGCGCCAAGCTGCTGTTCCAGGGGTAGCGCTACCTCTAGCTGCTGCGCGTATTCCTGTGCAGCCTCGGCGTCCCGCAGATGCTCAATATTTGATCGCGGCATTCGACTTCGGCGGGTGTTATACACCGTCGAAAGTTTCGAGCGCATGCACACAGCTACTAGGTAGTGGTCCGAATCTATATTCGCACTGCAGTAGGTGCGAACGTTGATGATGTCGGAGAAGAACAAGGAAATTTAGAAGAAAGCATTTCTCTCTTCCATCCCGGGCCTAGTGAATGAAGGCTCACTGAATCGTCAGAACTAGACTCATCGCACGACTAGAAGAGTCTGGGACTAACCATGTGTCCTACAAGTCGGTTCGCTATAGCGTAGGTAAACCATAACGCGGGGCGACATGCGACATCGAATTTTGATGCCGATGTATTTGCGGAGGCAATTAGAAGGGAACACGGAAGGGTAGAGTCCTGCCTGAAAGCTGATCAACTAATTGCCATACTATTACGAACGTGTAATGCCTCCATGACTTGGAATTGTCAACCAGGAAATTGAATACGATCAGTATACTGATAGACCGATGCGATAGCAGACCTTTGCTGAGTGTTCCTCCATGTGAGACGGAGGATGCAGTGTGCGCATACTGTGCCGCAAATTGCGGAGTACCGCACAATATTCGCATCTGTAGAAGCAACGCTCAAAAGCGCAATAAAGGCTAGTAAACGATCATGTTTATAATAGACTGAGCGCTAGTTCTAACACGAATCCGTGGAATTGTATGGTCAAGACCAGAGGAGTGCCAGCGCCGCCAGAGCAATCACCAGCGAGGTTAGAGCGGATTATTGAGGAACTATTTAAATGCCACGAGCTAAGTTCCTGGCATCCGACTGTGATCGCAAACTCTCTAAAGATGAGCAAGGCACCGGGACTTGATGGAATCCCAAACCTGGCCATTGAGACGGCTATAAAAGTAGCCCCCGGGTCATTCAGCATGGTAATGCAGAAATGCTTCGATGACTGCCGCTTCTCGGACAAGTGGAAGCTACAGAGATTGGTTTTTTGTTTTTTTTTTATTATCGTTTATTTTCCGTCGGTCTAGTTCCGCCACTGTTGTGGCCAATCACCGACGCCCAGGGAGGCGATTCCACACCCAGGATCCTAACTCACGACCCGTTTATTAACGGACCGGCGCCAACGGCTTTACTTCCTCATGCGATGGAAGGCGTGATCCCAGAGATTTTTCGCCTCAGAAAATCTCCCGGTGTCGGCTAGGATTGAATCTAGACCAGTTGGGTTGGTTGTGAGTGGATCACGCCACCTCACAACCATCGACACCTATTTCGGCGGTGGGATTCGAACCCAGGCGTCGAGCGTGGTTGGCGGAGACGTTACCAACTACACTAGGCCCCCGCTCTATACACAGATTGGTCTTATTGGCGCAGGCCTACTATGGTAGACGTGTCTATTTATATACTGAGTTAGAAAACCCGATTCTGTTTCCTCTAACGCAGTGCTCTCACTAATACTACCACATACGCATGATCTCGGCCTCTAGTCTACCATCGGTTGGTGTCGGTTCAAGAGCAGTCTTCTTGCATCTATCGAGTCGAACGCTGGTTCTATCCAGAGAGATTAAGCGTGCTGTAAGGTGGCTACTTTATCTACTATTGCGCAATCGTTGCGCTAGACGTGCAAAACGCTTCATAGGCCATGCGCTTCGAAGTCTCTATGTGCTGGTGCCATTGTACAAGATTCTAGAAAACTACTTTCACAATCAAATGCTAATTCAATACATGCAATAGGATCAGCAATACGTCCCAATCGCTGCAGGTGTACCGCAAATTTTCACACTGGGCCCGGTATTATTGAGTGCCCTGTATGATGACGTGTTGAAATTGAAGCATCCTCCAGTGATTGTTGGCTTTGCGGACGACTTAACTCTAGAGGTCTACAGCGAGTGAACCAAAGAGGTCGAGTTGAAGCCCTTCCATTCCATAGTGCTGGTGGATGCGCTATCGCTTCTAAGCGATCCTCTATGCTTCTGAGGGTCATTTTTTTGTGTACCTGCATTGGGCAAAAGTGCCACTGCGACAGAAATTTTTGTCTGTTGTGCCTGGCCCCGATTGCTTCATACAGATTACAAGATGCTCGAACTCATTGATGGAGTTGAGATAGTTGGTTGTAAGCTTGTGCTCCAATTCGGAACTACATGGTTGATGAAACCAGAGACCGTTTTGGGGATTGGTTCTCCGAAGAAGCTTAACCTTGCTGATGCGCTTTGCTCTCCGGTTTTGGCCCTCGGATCTTGCCGAACAGAGTACTGCGAGCCCAGATAGCTGGAGTTCTTGATAGCGTAGTCCAGTTGAGCATTCCAGTTCAGCTTCTAATCCAAAATGATTCCAAGATATTTGGTCTTATTGCTGAAGCTCAGTTTTATCCCATTCAATAGCAGCGGATTGATTGAATGTCTCCTTCGCTTGGTAAAAGGAATAATGACGAGGACATCCGTTCACTGCCTTTATTGTGATAGACGTATCTCCCAATGCAGCTGTGATTTTCTTGCTCGAAAGCATTGGTTGGATCCAGCTCATTGTAGTATTGTCGACTCCTTTATTTTGCAGAGCCGTGTAAATTGATGCACAGGACGTGTTATCGAGAGCTCCCTCAATATCAAGAAAGTGCGAACAGCTGTCGCTTTATATTTCAGTGACTTCTCGATCTTCGTCACTAGGCAATGCAAAGCGATTACAGTAAATTTACCCTGTTGATAAGCATATTGATGCTTATGCAAGGGTAACTCCTTCAGAAACCGGATATAGTTGTCCGTATTTTTTTCCATTAACTTGAGAAGAGTTGTTTTGAGACCTGCAGGCCTGAAGAGCTTAGGAAATGTTTTGTATTTTTTTTTGTCCGGCTTTGGAATAAACACTACCTTAACGTTCCGCCAGCTGGCCGGATGTGTCCCAGAGTAAAGCTAGCTCGAAAAAGGCTGATAAGTTCGGACTTGATGAGCTTGTCCGATTTTCGCAGAAGGATTGGTAGAATGCCATCCGGTCTTGGAGACTTCATAGGCTCAAAAGAGCTTAGTACCCGGTTGATAGAAGTCTCCGTGAGCATTTGACGAGCGAGCACTGCGGAGCCACATAACGTTATGTGTCAGGATCCGAGGCTATGAAGCTCTTCAAAGTTCGACTCAGAGTTCACTGTCGAGCCAGGAAATTGAATTTTCTAGGGCTGATGGTCTATGTCAAGCTCTCGTTTGGGAGCTACGTCGATTATTCCTGCAGGTGAGCTTCTCCGGCTATTGCAGCATTGTCGTGTATGATGTTAAACAGCTCAACACGGTGTAAATGTGAACTTCATGCTAGCGTAACAATGTCTATACTCAGGTATAGCGAGCCAGTCTGATCAAAGGCATTAGGTACTTTCTATTGTCGCAATAAACTGGAAACTAGCGATGGTCTCATGGGCATACTGCAACCCTATTGAAAAGCAAAGCCTTGGTCCTACATTCCGATTTGGAACTCGACCTTCTGTTTTTATTTATACACAGACTTCGCAGCCAACTGTTTAGTGTACAGGACAACTTCGGCGCTATGATCCTACTGACACTGACAGTCTTTCCCGAGCCGAGGCCAGCGTCGTACCTCGAGACTGTCTGGGAGAGACTGCAACTCTATCATAAGATGCAATATGCGTCTAGCATTATACCTATCAGCATCAACGTCAGAGAAGACGTAGAATGCTTCGATCGACGTTACACGAGCGGGATATAAAATACCATTAGATCATCTCTAAGGGTCGAATGGCAGCGGGAATTGTTTAACTCCAGAAAAGATAACATTCCAGAAGTTAACTTTTATCTGTTACAGACCCTGTCAGGCCATGGCTGTTTCAGACAACATTTACATAGATACGGGTACCGGGAGGAAGAAAGAATCCTCAGAGCGTGTGCTTTTTGTATGCCTTCGTTTTGCGCAGGCAAGGTGCGAAATGTTGGCAGGGAGCGGGCCGGATACCACTCCGGTATATGAAGTGAGGATAATGTGCGATGCTGAGAGCATCTGACGGACGGTTAGTGTAGTTGCTTCCCAGATTGTTTCAGGTAGCTAGCTAAGAGGTTTATGATGTAAGTGGGTGTATCAAGCATAACATTTTTCCCATGACGCAATGCCTAACGGTAGTTTCAGGAAGAAATAGGGATGGGGACTGCCAGGTTCCGGAGAGTCGGATCTAACAAGCTCAACCCTACTTCCTGAGTCCTCCTTTCAGGTGTCTAGTTTTACCTTGTTAAAAAAGACCATTGGTGTGGTCTATGAACATGGCTTTCTGTGGACGTGTGCCTTCGGGCATCCGCAGAGAACACGATCCTACGAATTTTCTAGCGCTACGTAACTCAGCGTTGTACATAGTATATTTATCCCAGTTGTATATGCATTTTGCCTTGTTTTCGCTGGAGAAAGTGAGATCGAGGACTACATCCTTTATAGCGTTGGTGAAGGTGAGGTTTTTTATATTGCATTTATTGATCTCTATCGAGTAAAATATTGAAGAAGGTACTTTTGTACCTTCCCAGCTGGTCCCGAGGTACGATGCTGGCCTAACAAGCCAGTTATCGTAGGTTCGAGTCTCGGTTCTACATTTATATATAGTGTATCTAATAACTCTACTCAACAGAGCAGAAGCTCTGGGATCAGACTGAGTGTTGAATTAGACTATTTTACATTTTAGGCCCCTGAGGCCAAGAACCTTTGTGGTCCTGACCCATGGTGTCATTGTCAGAGCCAGACCAGATTCATCTGTAAGCAGCGAAAGTTGCTCATTAAGTATGGGATTCGCGTGTGGTTGGATCGAAGGTTCCAGTACCTATAAGACGGTCTCCATCTGCAGAATTGCTGGATTAGGTTGCTTATCTTTTGACATCGGTTCGCCTTATCTGCCCTGTAGCAAATGGTTGTCAAGCTTAAATACTGCCTCGGTTTCCAGATCGACAAATGCTCGCCCGACCACTTACTGTTTAACATTTAACATTTATTTATTATTCTCATCTGAAATCGTGGTCTTAATGAAATATTCTTGAAATTAGTTCAAAATTAAAAACACAAAGCGCAAGCGTTACCTAAAACTGTCACAAGATACATTGAAGTCGAAGACGTGAAAACTTTCTTGAAAGGTTGGATCACTGAAGTCGTTTGCCACATTCGAAACAAAGCTTAGCCGACGATTGGCTTCATTGATGATAGTAATGTAGTTTGAATAAAAGTTGGCATTCCAGCATACACCAAGATCTCTGACTTCATCACATTGGTCAAGCACCTGATCATCTATGACGTTGTTGTATAGAACCGGTCGTTTGAGTCGCTGATATGAGATCACGCAACACTTTGACACGCTCAATTTCAAGAAGTTTGCCTTACACCAATGAACAAAGTTATCCAGTGGCTTTTGGAGTTCCCTGCAATCGGCTTTATTTCGTGTAATAAGGAAGATTTTCAAATCGTCAGCCTAAATGAGTATTCCACCATTCGCAAGAAGTATCGTCACATCATTAAAAATAGTACAGACAACAGTGGGCACAAATTGCTTCCTTGAGGCACGCCAGAGGATGGAATAATACTGTCAGATACTATTGATCCAATTTTCACGTAAAGCTGTCTGTTGTTCAAGGAAGAACAAGGCCAATAGCAAATTCTATGGAAAATTTCTAGACGGTGAAGCTTAGCAAGAAGAAGGTCAGAAGGAATGCTAATAAAATTTCCACAAGAGCTTAACAGTTGTTGGATCCAGTTGACAAAGAGGTTATTCAACGATGGCTAGAGATATCAGATTTATTACCTTCCTCGGTTGCATGTGAGATATTTTCCATGCAGAGGGAAACATTCGATATTGGAGTGATCTGTTGAAGATCGCTTGGAGAGATGCATTCAAAGAAGCGCTGCTTCTTTGCTATTGTAGAATTATCAATTTCTGCACCACCCCTAATAATGATGAACCACCCTAATAAAGCTCTACCGTGTTTTAGTTTTTAGCGACTATGACTTTGATTGTTTTTAATATAACTTTTCATTGCTAATGAGCAATTCCACAAAAAACGAGCACCCAATTTAATCGACCATTTCTGATTTGGCTGAAACTTTGCATAGACGTTTCTATTGGCAAAAGATGCCATTTTGTGCTATTGGTTTAATTTTTTGGAACACGACTCATGTTTGAGAAGCTATTGAAAAATGCTATTTTGAAAAGGTATTGATGATTATGTACAAATATTTTAAGGGCCAAAACGATTCGTTTGATCGGTGTGACGTCTTCGGCAAAGTTGTAGATTATAATTTTGTCTTTCTGAAGAAAATATATACTCTGAAAAAAAAAATATTTTTTTTCTGAAAAAATAAGTTAAAGAAAAATTAAAAATTATTTATCTAGAAAAGCTCATATTCTAAAAAACCGGATTTTTTCATACAAAACCTAAAAAAGACTACCTAAACAATGCAACCGGCCCGATCGTGGAGAAATCAAGGAAAAAAAAAGTTATGATATTTTGAAAAACCACTTTTTTCAATTTTTTTTTCAATGGTTTTTTTTTTGAAGGCCAAAATTGTTATCTACAACTTTGCCAAAACACTATACCAGTCATTCAAACCATTTTGGCGGTAGAAATATTTTTAATTTTTCAATTTGATTTTTAAAAAGTGAGTTTATATAGTATCGGCTCTATTATCGTAAGGTTTTACCTATTATCGTCAAAGGGGGGTAAATAATGTCCAATATAGCTAATTTCTTGCATGATGGTTCTTCATAATGCGGAATACCTCTCCGTAAAATGTTATTTCTCTATGACTATCCCCCCGGACGATAATAAGTAAATCCTGACGTTAATAGAGCCGATACCCCAACTTATTTTTATTTTTTCTTTAAACTCTTTTTAAAAAAAATATTTTTAAAGTTTATATTTTTTTCGTAAAGACAAAATTATTACCTACAACCGATCAAACAAACCGTTTTTGCCCTAAAAAGATTTGTAACCATCAATACCTTTCCAAAACTAAAACATTTTTATAGCTTTCAACTTTGGGCGTAGAATATCAAATAAAGAAAATATGAATATGAAATATAATTAAATAGTCCAAAACATGGACAAACAAAACATTCTTAACATACCAAAGAAAGAAAAGTAAATGGATGCAAATAGCAACAAAAATCTGCCGAAGAAGTGTAAATTGTACCAATTATCTCTTGATCTGTTTCTGTCGATTTTTGAATTCTTTCAGCAGCGACTGAGCCTTTTACAGGGCCTTTAGTCACCTTATTCGTTGTCATAAGAATCCAACCTAGTTGATGGATATTGATTTTTTTTTCGATTGACGATTAACACATTGCCCTAGAAAAAAAAGTACGAGAGGAAGTTTGTTTGAACATTTAGGGAATGGCATGAGAAAATATATTTTTGGTTGATTAATTTCATCGTTAAATAAAGTGATAACATTGGCACCTCAAATATTTTCACGTTGAACCTCTTTGCAGCTTCGAGATGCATTCATCGAATTCTTGATTTTCTCGCTCAAGTCCCAACTAAGCGTTACCCGTGTCGATTTAATGCCGGTACATAAATTAATAAAATTGTATAGAATTACGATTGACCGGTCTCTTTCCGGAGCGACCGAGTGGACCATATGCAACGGGCGACGATTATTGTCTATTGCGTGGCCACCCGTCATCCGCGACATCATCGGCTGCAGCTCCAGTCCACTTCAAACATCGGGCAGCAAACGTTTACGTTCACTTTTCTACTAATTTATCACGTTCATCAAAACCAGCTGCCAATTTTCCCAGCAGCAGCACAATCACATATGTGTCTCGGAACACATGTCACAACTGCAACTTTTGCTGCATTTTTAAGTCACACGTTATCAGAGCCGTTTTGAGTTGCTAAACTACGAGTTAGGAGAAAGTTCCCACACATCGGTAAAAAGAAACCAGACATTGGGAAGGGCGCTTCCAAGCTCGGTTGTGAGTCACACCCTAATCGTGCTTGCTTTCGGTTGCATTTACTTCCTCGAAAAAGCTTTCATCGCTCGGATGGAAAACAACACCGGCTTCGATAAGCTCGCAGTAGGCCGTGTGCAACCACCTTCCGTTTTGGTTTGTTGGGGATGAAAATGAGATAATTTTATTAAGCTGATTAGTTTGTTTGTCTAACTCGGCATAATTGGATGTGACAGAACTGTGCAATCGGATCGACCCTGCTGTCCGTCGCCTCGGAAGAGAAGCAGGGCCGCTCTTACATCACTAGGGCGCGTGCAGACATAGTCGAGCTTCCCGTTTGCGATAGCAAAACCGCGCCCATTCTTTCATAACTTCCAGGCCGAGCGTGAGATCTTCACAGATCTCTAATCGATTGCCTTCTGAAGTTTGTTTCATCGCTTTTTGACAAGCACTACATAACGAATGTTCACTCTCTGTCATGTTCCCCGCCAGGGAAATGGGAAGAGCTCTTCACCGGCTTCGTAGGGGCTATGTTAATGCCGTCGAGTTGAGCTGTAATTGCATAATTTTTTTTTCAATTTAATTGCTCCTCTGTTTTGCTTCTCTGCTTATAAGTAAGCATCGTCGGATTGGTGTAAACAAGTGACACTCAACGGCTATCGGTAGGGCGCAAAGCTTGTACGTTAGTTCTGAACTGAAGATGTAGCATCTTCGAGTTGGTTGTTTCATAATACTTTAACCCCTTCAGCAGGAGCCGAGAAGTTGGTAATCGATTATCATTCCACGCGGGCGCAGCGTTTTTCAGTTTCAATCACCATCGACGAGATTGCCGGCAAAATTGGATTTATTTCCTGCCTGCCCGTCAGCAGCTTGGGTTTTGGACGGCCGAAAGTAAATGATTATAACCGGCTATCATCGATCGTGGCTATACATTTGCAATCGTTCTGTGGCCTTTCCATTAGGTCCAATCAATGTAAATGGAACTAATCGTCGAGAAACGGTTGAGACCGAATTCTTCCGGGACATCGAATGGCAACAGTTGTTTAGCGGGTGCGGTCTGGGTTTAGGGTCGATTTGCACCTTCACCGTGTCTAGGCGCAAGAAGGGTGTTGTGACTTTGGGTTATTGTTGTTTAGATAAAACACTAACTGGGACTAGGAGTCATTTGGGAAATTTATCAAAATGATGAACTGAAATAAAAAGTATGTTGAAAAAATCCCAGCCGAAAATAACGTAAAATATATAAACTTTACAAAAAAATGAACATCATACTATGGTTACAGAAGAGTTAGAAAAAACGTACCTACCTAAAAAATTGACAAAACTTTTCAATGTGGATCTCAGAATCTATGAGAGTTTTTTAGGCAGATTTAGGAATTCACACGATTTTTCAAAGTAAATTTCGGATTCGAAGGTGATTTTTTTTCATAAGATTTACTACGTGCATTCTCCGCATAAAAAGCGACTTTGTTGTATTTGATATTTTGTGACATATTTGACGGTTCTGAAAGTTTTTATATATCTGACATTTTTGACATTTTCGTCTCTTTTGATATTTTATTTATTCTTCATACATTCTCAACAATTTTGACATAACGTTTCCTGTAACAACTGTTGACTTTTACAGTTCGGATTTTCGGTTTTGCTATGGGGCCGTTCCTAAACCACGTGGTCATATTTTGATCACATTTGTACCCCCCCGTGGTCTTCCGTGGTCTTTTGGTTTACCCCCCCCCCCCCTCCCCTTGCCGACTTTAGCCACGTGGTATTATATGGTCATTAGTCAAGTGCCAAAAATTCACCTACATTTTTACATTTTTGCTTTTCTCCTAGAAAGGTATAGCAATCACTTGCAAAACCGAAAGTATAAAAGTGCTCCAAAGGGCCGAATGGCATATATCACTCGACTCAGCTCGACGAGCTGAGCATTTTCTGTATGTATGTGTGTGTGTATGTGTGTGTGTATGTGCAGATTTTTATTCTCACTCACTTTTCTCAGAGATGGCTGGACCGATTTTCATGAAATTAATTGCAAATGAAAGGTCACGTTGTCCCATAAGACCCTATTAAATTTCATTGTAATCGGATTTTTAGTTTAGAGGTTATGGTTTAAAATGTAAAAATCATGAAACATCATTATCTCGAAAACTACACAACCGATTTGAACAAATACGGTTTCAAATGAACGGACTACCTGAAATACCTTTAACTTTTGAAAGTCATAATAATTGAACTTGTGGTTCAAAAGTTATAACAAGAAACGTATTTTGAAGACTACTTAATCTCTCTCATGTTTCTCAGAGATGGCTGAACCGATTTTCATAAAATCAGTGTCAAATGGAAGGTCTAGTGTCCCATAAGACCTTATTGATTTGTTCTGCAATCAGACTATTACTTTTCCTGTTATGTTTAAAAATGTGAAATCCAGCTTTGAAAAGGAACATATTCCGAAGACTACTTGAACTCACTCACTTTTCTCAGTGATGGCTGACCCGATTTCTACAAAATTAGTGTCAACTAATAAGTCTAGCTGCCTCATAACACCTTATTGAATTTTACTGTAATCGGACTGTAACTTCGTCTGTAAAGTACCGAAATGTGAAAATCACGAAACTTCATTATCTCAGAAACTACACAACCGATTTGATCAATATTAATATCAGATGAGCGGGCTAGTTGAGAGTTAACTGATGAATTATGATTGAACACGTGGTTTCAAAGTTTGGCTGCCCTATACGTTCCCATTTCATTTGATTATAATTGAACTTAAGCCATCGTTATGTATTAAATTGTTAATAAAACAACGAAAGTCTGTTATTTCAAAGATTACATGGCTAATTTGAACATAACTAGTGTTATACGAACGAGTCATCTCTCAAACTTACAAATAACAAACTTCATAACAATTTGATATGTGGCTCAAAAGTTATGGAAAGAAAAGAAATTCAAAGGCTATTTAAAACTATACCTGCTTTGATTGATATATGTGGTCTCAACATAATTTAAATGTGGTTTTGTACTCTTTGAACGTTCCAAATCCATTGATTCCTTGTGATGTGTTTAAAGTCTGCAAATGCACGACGAATCGGCCATAGGTTATGATCAAAGTCAAAAGACAAATCGTTTGAAATGAATGGTTTTATCGAAATGACAAAATCTTCGACTTTTGGCTTTTGGCGCCCTAATTCTGAATATATTCATATTGGGTGGTATTCGGTCACTTTCAGCAGATTTTCTGGCATCAATCTGACACCGGAAATACCCATATTGGGAGGTATTCAGTTATTTTGGTTGTTTTCCAGGAACTAACAGTGGTCGTCTTTAAATTCAAAATGGTGTCAAGGGTCAATGTTTGGTTTCTATGCAGCATCTCGATTACGGAAATATCCATGTTGAGTATTATTGCATCATTCTGGTTCCAGAGATACTCATATTGGATGGTATTTGGTTATTTTAGGCTGTTTTTCACAAACTGGAAGTCGCCATCTTGGATTTCAAAATGGTATTTAAAACATTTTCTGGCATCTGAGCGTCATTCTGGTTGAAGAAACACCCATATTGGGAGTAATTCGATCATTTTCCGCTGTTTCCCAGGAACCGGGAGTCGCCAACCTAGAATCCAAAATGGGGTCTGTGGTCGATTTCAGCAGCTGTGTATCATTTGTTACCACTAAAAACATTCACCTGCCAAATATGGTTCCATTTAGTTGATTAGTTCGCGAGATGTGCAAAAATGCAGACACATGTGCTTCCATAAGAGGGAGGGGCGTCGAACCATTATGGACATATTTATTACTCTTTAAAACATCCACATGCCAAATTCGGTTTCATTTGCTTGGTTTGTTCTTGAGTTGTGCAGGAATGTATGTTTCGTTTGTATTGGATCCCTCCTTCCCAGAAGAGGGAGGGGTCTCAAACTATCATAGGAACCTTTATCGGGACCAAAAACCCCTACATACAAATTTTCACGTTGATCGGTTCGGTAGTTTTCGAGCCTATATGGATCAAACAGACTGACAGACCGGACTACATTTTTATATGTATAGATTACAACATCAATATTTTAGAACCTAAAGAGTGAATATACATTTATTGGATTGAAGCGTTCATGTAAATCTATTTTTACATATAAAAGTTTGAATGAGAAAGGCTGGGTCTGACCGCTAGGTGGATTAATTTAGGTTTTACCTTTTTTTTACCACAAAATACTAACGCACCTTTCTTACAGAACGCAATATCCGATTTTGATGATCTTATACGCAAACGAAAGCTACTGTGCTCCCCCAGAATGCTACCGAGTGGATTTTTGATTAGTGGCTTAGTTCTCAAAATATTGATCAAAGAGTATTTTTTACATAGGATATTTAACTTTTAAGGCAAAATGAATTGCATGGAGAGCCATGTGTTATACACCAATCGACTCAGATCGACGAACTGAACAATTTCTGTATGTATGTGTATGTGTGCTTGTATGTATGTATGTGTAAATATGTTGTTTATATGTATAGTATATCAGAATGGAAACAAAAAAAAATACAAGATAAACGCACATTTTACAGAACGCATATTCCGATATTGATGTTCGCGTGCTCAAATGAACGCCCTAGAGCTCTTTAAAAATCATTCCAAGTGCGAATTTTTATTGGTAGCTTGAGCTGTAAAAATTTGACCGAAGTATATTTCAGACATGAGATATTTTACTTTTTGGATAATTTATCTGAGACAAATCGCGCCAAATGACCGATGGTCGAATATCGACCATTTTTGATTTGAATGAAACTTTGCACACGTATTTGGCTTAGCAAACTGAGCATTCTTCACAGATGGAGAGATTTTTACCTTTGTTATACTAAACAAAGGTTATAAAAACGGTCGAAAAACGCAAAATAGAACCAAGGCCCAGAGGGCCGAACCGTATATACCATTCGACTCATCCCGACGAACTGAGCAATGTCTGTTCGTGTGTATGTGTGTGTGTGTATGTGTGTATGTGTGTGTGTATGTGTGTTGTCTGTATGTATGTGCCGCAAAATACTAACGCACCTTTCTTACAGAACGCAATATCCGATTTAATTAATCTTATACGTAAACGAAAGCTACTGTGCTCTCTCAGAATGCTACCGAGTGGATTTTGAATTAGTGGCTTAGATTTTAAATTATTGATCAAAGAGTATTTTTTATATGAGAAATTCAACTTTTAAGGCGAAATGAATGGCACGGAGGGCTATGTGTTTTATACCAATCGACTCAGATCGACGAAGTGAATAATTTCTGTATGTTTGTGTATGTGTGCCTGTACGTATGTATGTGTAAATATGTTGTTTATATGTGTGGTTTATCAGAATCAAACCAAAACAAACAATTACAAAAAACACTCCTTATACAGAACGCATATTCCGATTTTGATGTTCGCATGCTTAAATGAAAGCCCCAGAGTTCTTTGGAAATCATGCTGAGTGTGATTTTTAATGGTTGCTTGAACTGTAGAATTTTGACCAAAGTATATTTTAGACATGGGATATTTTACTTTTTGGATAATTTCTCTCTCTTTCTCTCTCCCTCTCTCGGCTCTTTCTTCTTCTCTATCCCTCTTTTTTCCGTATCGCTATTTATTTCTCAAAGGAAATCAACAATCATCGACAACTTTGCATAATTTGGATCAGATTTAAGAAGAAACTGCAATGCTTACTTAGCTCCTTTTCTCGCTTCCGTCCACACTTCTTCTAAAATATATATTAAATTGTACGTTGAATCCAGATTTGCGAAGTATAAGAAACTTTTACAGTTTTCGGGAGCCAAGCATTGAAGCAAAATCTGATCCCACGGTGCGCAAATGTAACACAATTTGCGATGCAGATATTTTGAAAAGCTTTACCAAAGATGTATAGGCCTACTTACGTACGAAAGTATTAGTGCCACCCGTTGAGAAAAACATAAATAAATCGCTGTTTTTTTCTGCAATGCTACGTTCTGAACAGCTGGAAAATTTATCAGTTGAACACTAATTTTATGTTTTAAATTCGGTTCTGAATACACTTTTCACTTGTGACCAGGAACCTAAAGTAGCTGGCGAACGTAATCGGCAAAATGAGGAAAAAGTGATAAAAAATTGTGAACATCGAGATGCGATGATTTACAGTTTGGATGAAACTAAAGCCCCTTCGGAAGGCTATACACACTTACTGGTATGCGTAGGTGAAAAGTCACTTATCTCTATGATATGATACACTATGCTCATCCAAGATATAAATATTGCTTTCTAATTTAAGCAAGTTTTATAAAGTCTTTATTTCGGATTTTGTCATGTTCTCGACTACACTCTGAAAATCCAAAATTCTCACAAGTCGTATCAATGCATTAGAGATAGAATTAAATTGCCAACTTTCATCAATAGTAATATTTTTTCCTGTATAATTCTGAACTATAATTTTTTGAGAGCAGGTTTGTAAACGTTTGCTTCAATTCGTGAAAAATACTTGATGCTGATTCTTAAATCCTAGGTCCTGCGATTTCTGCAAATAAAGTGAGTGTGGTATTCAAGCCTGGATTACGGAGAGTTAAAAAATTTGGATTGCATTGAATTAACATACCTATTTATTGTTCTAATGTGAAATCAGCATCATTTTCATCTATACTGTTTCCCCACGTTCGATTATTTCAAAAAAAAAATCAGTTGCTTCTAGCCAGCATTTAAAAATTGGTTTGTGATCAAAAAAATAAGACTCATATACTCCAGTGATAACATCCATAATATTTGCGAAAACCACGTCAAGCTTTAATTCAATGATCGCCTTTGGTTAACTTTCTGAAAACTATCTTTCCAATTCATTTAATTCATTATCGAAGTTGGACTTACGTTGGTATACGATTTGTAATTGACTGGCCTAATATGTATAAAGTAATAGTTAGTATAACAAAGGTTTCTGGTGGATTAATTCAGGTTTTTTTTAATAAACTTTCATTACACTCTATATTTCAGAGAAAAAAAAAATGCAAAGGCTTCATTCTTGACTTGATGGCACCAATAAATTATAAGTCAGGAAAAAGGACCACGTGGTCATTTCGTTATCACATTTTTGTAATGTAAACTAATTTGTTCTAGAATTTCCTTTAAAATGACTTCTGCATTTAAATATTTTATTGAGACTGCAAAGCTAAAAAGCCGAATGTTTTTAACATTTTTAACATTTTCAAAACATTTTTCTATATTTCTGACAGCTTAGACGCTGTTTTTTCTCTCTTTCTCACTTTCTCTTTCTCGAACTTTCTCTCTATTTCTCTCTTCCCTTTATTTCCTCTCTATATCTCTTTTTCTTTCTTTTTCTTTCTTTTTTTTTACCCTCTCATTTTCTTTAGCTCTCTTTTTCTTTTTCTCTCTTTCCATTAATATCTCTTTTTGTTTTTTTTCTATCTTTTTTTTTATTTATCTCTCTTTCGTTCTTCCTTCTTTTTCTCTTTTTCTTCCATTCTCTTCATCTGCTGTTTGTCTCTCTCTCCTTCTCTCTTTTCCCATTATGTTCCTCTTTCTTTGTCTTGGTTTCTTTTTTCTTCTCTCTCTTTTCCCTTTTCTCTCTCTCTCTCTTTCTTTATTTCTTTCTTTCTGTTTACATTCCTTTCGTTTTCTCTCTTCTTTCTTCTTTCTCTCGTCTCTCTTCTTTCTTCTCTCTTCTCGCTTTCTTTCTGTTTATCTCTCCCTCTTCTATTCTCACGGTCCTCTTTTCCCGCTTTTTTAAATATCTCTCATTCTTGTTACTTATATTTTTGCCTTCCGATGTCTTTCTCTTTCTGTGTTACTCTCTATTTTTTTCCATTTCTTGTTTAGTACCAGTCCCTTTTTGCTCTCTTTATGTATCTTCCTGCAATTTTCTCTTTTTCTTTCTTCCTTTCTCTCTATATCTTTTTACTCTCTCTTTTTCTTTCTTTTGCTTTCTTTTTCTTTTTTTCTCTTTTGTCCTTTCATTTCTTCCTTTGATTTTTTTGTTCTTACTCTCTCTCTCTTTTTCTTTTTTTTTCTTTATTTTTTTCCTTTTCTTTCTATCTTTCTATTCTCACGGTTCTGCTTTTCTCGGCTTCTTTAATTATCTCTCTTTCTTATATCTCATTTTCTGCCTTCCTGTGTCCTTGTTTTTTTTTGTTTTGCTCTCTTTTCTTTTAAATTTTCTCATTTGGCCCCATTTACATTTTCGCTCTCTTTATTTATCTTTTTGGACCTTTTTTTATCTCATTCTAGTGTTTTATCTTTCTCTTTATTTCGTTCTTACTCTCGTTATCTCTCTTTCTCTTTCTCTCTTCTCTCTATCATCCCCTCTTTCGCTCTCTCTTTCTTTTTCTTTTTTCTCTCTCGCCCTCCTCCGCTCTTTATTTCTCTTTCTCTTTTTCTTGCTTTGTCTGTCTCTTTCTTGCTCTTTGTTTTCCTCTCTTTTCCTTTCTGTTTTTCGTTCATTTTTTTCTTTCTTTTTCTTTTTTTCTCCCATCTTTTCCTTCTCTCTCTTTCTTTATTTTTTCTCTCTCTCTATTAACTTTCGTTCTCTCTTCTCTCTCTTTTCCTCTCTTTTTTTTTCTCGGTTCTTCTTTCCCATCTGTTATCCTTCTCTTGCTGTTTCGCTCTCTCTTCCTTTCAATTTGCTCGCATTGTCGCAGTTATTTCTATTTCCATTTCTATTTCTATTTCTATTTTAATTTCTATTCCTATTTCTATTTCTATTTCTATTTCTATTTCTATTTCTATTTCTATTTCTATTTCTATTTCTATTCCTATTTCTATTTCTATTTCTATTCCTATTTCTATTTCTATTTCTATTTCTATTTCTATTTCTATTTCTATTTCTATTTCTATTTCTATTTCTATTTCTATTTCTTTTTTCTATTTCTATTTCTATTTCTATTTCTATTTCTATTTCTATTTCTATTTCTATTTCTATTTCTATTTCTATTTCTATTTCTATTTCTATTTCTATTTCTATTTCTATTTCTATTTCTATTTCTATTTCTATTTCTATTTCTATTTCTATTTCTATTTCTATTTCTATTTCTATTTCTATTTCTATTTCTATTTCTTTTTCTATTTCTATTTCTATTTCTATTTCTATTTCTATTTCTATTTCTATTTCTATTTCTATTTCTATTTCTATTTCTATTTCTATTTCTATTTCTATTTCTATTTCTATTTCTATTTCTATTTCTATTTCTATTTCTATTTCTATTTCTATTTCTATTTCTATTTCTATTTCTATTTCTATTTCTATTTCTATTTCTATTTCTATTTCTATTTCTATTTCTATTTCTATTTCTATTTCTATTTCTATTTCTATTTCTATTTCTATTTCTGTTTCTATTTCTATTTCTATTTCTATTTCTATTTCTATTTCTATTTCTATTTCTATTTCTATTTCTATTTCTATTTCTATTTCTATTTCTATTTCTATTTCTATTTCTATTTCTATTTCTATTTCTATTTCTATTTCTATTTCTATTTCTATTTCTATTTCTATTTCTATTTCTATTTCTATTTCTATTTCTATTTCTATTTCTATTTCTATTTCTATTTCTATTTTTATTTCTATTTCTATTTCTATTTCTATTTCTATTTCTATTTCTATTTCTATTTCTATTTCTATTTCTATTTCTATTTCTATTTCTATTTCTATTTCTATTTCTATTTCTATTTCTATTTCTATTTCTATTTCTATTTCTATTTCTATTTCTATTTCTATTTCTATTTCTATTTCTATTTCTATTTCTATTTCTATTTCTATTTCTATTTCTATTTCTATTTCTATTTCTATTTCTATTTCTATTTCTATTTCTATTTCTATTTCTATTTCTATTTCTATTTCTATTTCTATTTCTATTTCTATTTCTATTTCTATTTCTAGTTCTGGTTCTGGTTCTGGTTCTGGTTCTGGTTCTGGTTCTGGTTCTGGTTCTGGTTCTGGTTCTGGTTCTGGTTCTGGTTCTGGTTCTGGTTCTGGTTCTGTTTCTGCTTCTGCTTCTGCTTCTGGTTCTGTTTCTGTCTCTGTTTCTGTGTCTGTTACTGTTTCTATTTTTATTTCCATTTCTATTTGAATATAAACTTTCATTTAAATTTTTAATTTCAATTTCAACTTCAATTTCCATTTTTAATTTTTACTTTCGATTTCAATTTCGACTCAAATTTCAATTTTAATTTCTATTACTGTTTCAGTTCAAATTTCTATTTTAGTTTCAATTTTTTTATTACTATTTCTACTTCTACTTTTACTTCTACTTTACTTCTACTTCTACTTTTACTTTTACTTCTTCTTCTACTTTTACTTGTATTTATATTTCTTTTTGTATCTCTTCCTTTCTATTTTTCATTTGTCTCTTTTCACTTTCTTTTTCTCTCGCATTTTTTTCTCTTTCTCTACTTCTACTTCTACTTTTACTTCTATTTATTTTTCCACTTGTACCTCTAATTCTATTTCGCTTTGTATCACTTCCTTTCTTTTTTTCACATGTCTGTTTTTACTTTCTTTTTCTCTCGCATTTTTAATCTCTTCTCCCTCTTTTATCCTTTTCTATGTCTCTTTTTTTCTCACTACCTCTCTCTCTTTATCTCTCTGTTTTTTTCTCTTTCTTTAACTCTCTTTTTTGCTTTTTCTCCTTTAATCACTCATTCATTCCCTTTCTCTCTTCAACTCTATTTTTATTTCATTCTCTCTTTATATCTTACTCTTTTCCTCTCTTTCTCTTTTTCTTTCTCTTTTTCTTTTTCTCTCTTTTCATCTCTTTACCTCCCTCTCTTTTATTTTTACCTATTCTTCCTCTCTCTTTTAACTTTCGCATTTTCTCTCTCTTCACTTTGTCCTTTTTCTCTCTCTTCACTTTGTCCTTTTTCTCTCTCTTCTTTTACTCTCTCTTTTTTTCTTTTTTATTTATTTTTCTTTCTCACTCTATATATCTTCCTTTAATTTTATTCACATCCTTTATCCTTCTCTTTTTGTGACGCTCTCTCTCTTAATTTCAATTTTCTCGCATTTTATTTTTTCGTGCTCTTTATTTATTTTTTTGCATTTTTCTTGTTCTGCCTTTTTTATACTGTTTCGGCGTAAAGTCAAATTCCTTCAAATGAACAAATACTTTCTCATGAGTTAGTAGATCCAGTAATGAGCATTGAAAATTCATGTATAATTTGTTAGTTAAAAAATTACGGAACCAACCATTGATTTTTTTTTTCGGAAATCAATCAAAACGTCAAATGTTGTTGAAAAATTTGAGTTCAGTGGAATTTTTGGTAAAATTCCCCTTAATTATTACATTATTAATTGGTTGACCATTCGCGATCAGAATCGAACAAATTTTAAACACTAAAGCGTTAAATTTGACATAAACAAGGGGGACATAAATAAATTATTCCATGCGCATCCCAATATACGAAGGCCTTATCCATCCCGGTCGAGCATTATTCTTTTAGCCGCTTGGTTTTGTTTTCTAGTAAAACTGCAGACTACCTTTTGGACTCAGGCTTATGATTTTGCTCCGAACTTGCATTTATCGTCATCCTGAAAGATGCACTCGATTACGCAATCTTATTTTACGATCACTCGTCTTCGGTGTCGTATAAGTACCTTTTACTTAACCACTGATTTTTTTCCATTTTTTATTTAAGCTTTTAATTCCTAACCATTAAGTCGCATACGATGACCTTTGCTCCAATCTATCCTGGAGTCACGATTTAATCAACCAAACAGAGAGCAAACATTGCACACTTTTTTTTTGCAATACCCAGAAATCCTAGGGCAAAAAACCTGGCGTTGCATGAAGTGCTTCTCACATTCGTTATCCTCCCGCGGCTGGCTGGATAGATCCAATCAATCGTATAAGAAGGTAACACCCAGATTGACATAACCGATCACTCGCTCAGCTGAACTCTCGAGCACGTTCAATTAGGTAAGAGAATGGCAACTTTTCACTTTCATATTATGTATGTTATTCGGTTTTTTTGCTTGTCCCTAAGCACGCAGCTCGTTTAAGTCATTGCCGCAGGATCGGGTTCTGACTGACGACGACGACGCCAGAAGCAACGTTGATTGATCACCTTTCTCTGGCTGTCGTATCGAAATCCATACATGGCGAAAGTGGTGCCAATAACCGTGCCAATGGGTCTCTGTAGCTTCTGGTGCAGGTCGGATTTCGTTTACTATATTGTTTTGTTCGTATAATATAATTTTGCACGCACGCAATATTCGATTACGCAACTCAGTATTGCTTCGATTCGTGTTTCGCGTTTTACTCAGATCGCAATATATGGGGTCACGTGGGATCAAATTTATGTTTGGATTGTACGGTTATGAATTGCATCAGCTAGAGGCGAAAGACCTACAGACCTGCGATTTGTTTTTTTTTTTGATAATTCTTCTCAATTTATATTGGGAATCGTGATTCTTTTTTCTCAACAACACCATGCATTACGAACAATCACTTTAATTATGGAGAACACCATTTTGAGCCACACGTGTGAAAATGATTCTGTCATCGTGAAAAATCACACTTCAGTGTTAACGGCGTGCGTTCACGTGTCGATGATGTCATCGATTACAGTGACGTTCATTTCTAGCAGCAATTCCTTTCAAAAGTTATCTCACTTTACACGCTTTCACCTTAAGGCAGCAAATTCATTAAAACTCAAATGTTATATAATTGGTTTTCTCTAATTTTCTTCGAAGTTTGAAATCTCACGAGCGTTCAAGAAAATGCGTTCACAAAATTATTTAACATTACATCTACTCAAAGACACATAGATTGTTGTAATCTATCATTAAAAAAATTATAAAATAACGGATCAGCTCTTTTACTACATTGGAGAGCGAGATGATCATCATCATCAACATCGCATAAGGTTCTGAACCGCGTCCGAACAGGACTAAATCGACTTTCAATCGACACCCGACGGGAGAAATAAGTGAACCAGTAGTTAGACCAAAAATGGTGCGGTCCACTCCTACCCAGACAGCAAGCCGGTAGTTGCAGCCAGATTCGCCACCGACTGGCACCACTGTACCGGTTTGAGCTTATCATATTTATTTTTTTACTTTCGGACACGATGATGCTTGCTGTGCATATCGACTGCGACATGCGCGAGACAAGCAATATTTCATTGACAACTGGCTGGTGACTTTTCCTCACCCCCTCACCACACTCTCCCGATTGTCAATCCGCTGGAATTAGCTGTGCGTGGATTGAAAACTAAACCTTCAAACGAGTAAGCCTCCGAACCAGTTGAATGACGTTTGTTAATGTTTGTTAAATTTGAAGGAAACTCGACTCCGTACATGTCCACTAGCGGAGAAAATAACCACTGGTAATTTATGCCAGCGTCGGCTGTCCAATGGGACAGGCTTTTTTTTATCAATTCATATGAACAGTCGAAGTATTTGTATATAATCAGGGGAAAAACAAATAAATCTGTCACCGCACTTTCACGTCTCTGAAATCTTGTGCGTAGCGAGTTTGGGGAAAAGCAAACCAGCTTACAACATGAAACTTATCCAACAACGGTTGATGGAAAAAATGCTGATATTATCTTTTAAGCCATGTTACTGGAATAGAAACATTTGATTATTTAATAGAGAAAGGATGAACAGTTTCGGAGTCTTTTCCAAGCCCAATTATAAAGATGTTATTAAACTGCGAAAGTCAAACTTTTAATTATCATTTTGCTTGTTGTTTTTCACTCTGAAAGTCTAATTATCTCTATGAACCAAAACCGCCATTCTTATTATCCACAGCTCAATAGCTTGAATCCACAAAACCTCACTTGCCGGCTCATTGGCGGAACAGGAAAAAAACTGTATCTATCAGGCGTTGGTAGTGCTTTTAAAAATAAATAAATCTGACCGTATAGTGTCGTGACTAGCAGCGAAGAAAGGAACACGTTCAATCGGGAATGTTTCCGGAAATTATGAGCGAACTAAAGTTCGCCGTCCTGCTTCGATAAGAGAGCGCAGTTAGGTCTTCACAGTTATTCAGTTGAACTATTAATAATATAAAATAGTTAAATAATCCAGGGTGACGACTAAAATGTTAATAAACAACAAAATATATTGTGATAAAAGTTAAGAAAAAATAGAATCAGTAATTTGAACTCCAAAAGTCTGAAATTTCTCCGTATTATGCAGCCGAAGGACGAAAATATTTATTTTTTAACAGTCTGCTATATCGTTTTTTTCATATTAACCTATAATGTGACCCATCGAAATGCTTTACTTAACAGTTCCATCTTTTTCTTTTATTTCAGGTATTGTACTGGTACATTTAATGGCAGCCTAACCCAACAATCCTGGAACCTGCGAGGCATAAGAGGATGATGGTAAAGACCAAAATCAAATTAAATTAATTTAGAGACCAGTTCTTGAAACAAAACAAAAGTTTCACATAACATCAAATCAAAGCCTGGGTAGCAAAATCATCAAATTATGATTTTACTCGTTCCTGCCACAATAATTGGTAACCCCATCATTTGTGTCATCAGCGTGCCTAATCATGAATCGCTAAACCACCTGCAACGCTAATCAATCCGCGAGAATCACACGACAGGAAAGGAAAATCACTCTCGAAGTAAGTGGCGCTTCATTACGATGCTGCTTCTGCTGCCAGCAGTGGCTACCGGCAGCGTTCCGATCGGACTCGGACGGAGCCTGTGAAACACGCTGGGCCAAAGTTGAGCTGATGGGGCAGCAGCGTCGCACGTTGACTAAAGGTTAACGCAAATGGTTAATCATTAGTTACCTCGCGTGCGTAGTAGGTACTAGCGAGCATATGATGTCTTCGCCTTCGACTTTGCAACCCAACAAGCGACAATGTTGCACGACCGTCAGGCAAGTCAGTCAAATTTGGCACTTGAATTATGGGGTCTCATTTTCTCTCCTACCCATTAGGCATCATTAGGAACCCGCCGATTGGGTTGTTCGGTAAACAAGTCGATGATCATAGGGTTGAAATTAATCGGTGGCTGTGATGAGCAATAAATTGGCTTCGGGGCTTCGAAAGTGTCTGCTTCCGGTTGCTTACCGGAATGCTGCACCGCTGTTAGGTGTAATATTTGTGACATGAGTGCCAAATCAAAGTATTCGAACGTAAAATGTTCGGTCGATGTAAATCACAGAAAAGTTTGAGTAATTACCTACGTAGTTTATCAGTGAAGATAGCCTAATTCACCTATCGCTTTGCGATGTGATAACGAAAATTGCCAATCAGCTAGTTACAAGCTGCTAACGGAACCTAAAATCGTAAACGCGCAATGCTTTCAGCAACTAACATCCCATCTTCTAGTACTACAATCGTAGTGCAACCGACAGTAAAACGCCTGAATGTTTACTTCCACTGACTGATCGAAAAGCCTAACGCGAGCCTCGATGAAGGAAATGACGATGAAGCACGAAAGCTCGCTTAGATGAAAATGAGTGCCGGGTACTCATTTAAACGAAAGCTCTGTTGAAAGGGCAAAAGGGGGCGAAATTTGCTTCGTTAACTCGAATTTGTCTTGTTTTTTTTTACGCTTGACAGGCATGGCATGAGAACAAAAATATATAATTAGTCATCCGACTCAATGACAATACACTAAGGTCGCTTTTTACGTGTTTTTTCACGCGGATTCCGGAATTTACGCGGTTTTTTTTGCGCGGATTTCGGTTTCCCTTCACTCGGAATGCAGAATTAACGCTGTTTTTTTACGCGGATTCCGGAATTTACGCGGTGTTTTTTACGCGGATTCCGGAATTCACGCAGTTTTTTTACTCGGCATGTATCCCCCGCGTAAAAGGCGACTTTGGCCTATATGTTGATGAGGGTATAATTATGGGTTCAGAACAAAAATAAATTTGAAGACAACAAAAGTTCAAAAGTGCAAAGCTCGAAACTAATTTGTTATGAAATATTTCCTAAGTATTAAATGAAAATCTTACAAAATAATTGAAAAAAAAAATCATGATTCTTATGTGGATGACAAAATTACCTGTCAATTTTTTTACTTCTTTTTATATGATATTTTTTGTTTCAACTTAATTTTTATTTTTTTAACAATTTCATCTAAAGTCGAGTCATTTATTTAGAATTTTTCTCTAGTCGCACATCGGCAAAATGAAACACGCAATAGTTGCACTCTTGGAGTTTGCTTCCAGTCGACCTATCACAGTGCAACAAAAATTGACTTTTTTTCTGCCTTGGTTTCTATATATAATTTTTTGTGTACTTTGATGCAAAGCCAAATATTCCTGAGTTTGAACATATTTCTACTTAAGGGGCAACAGCAGCGCCATTTTGAATTTTTGAGAAGTCGAAAATTTTTGAGGTTTTTCAGACGCCATTTTGTTTTGAGAACAAACATCAAAATTCCATGAGTTTGACTACATATTAGCTTCTTCTTACCCATCTTTAAAAAAAAAAACAGAACTTAAATCAGACTCATGGAATTTCGATATTTGATCTTCTAACGAAATGGCGTCTAAAAATCATCGAAAATTTCCGATCTCTAAAAAATTCAAAATGGCGCCATTATTGCCCCTTAAGTTGAAATATGTTCAAATTCGGGGAAATTTCGCATCAAACTTTATCAAAAATCATACATAGAAGCCAAGGCAAAAAAATTGTTGCACTGTGTATTTTATTGTCTTCTTTTCGAGCAGCAACAAGACATGAAATCAATTCCATCGGTCTGGTTTCGCTGCTGGCCAACATAAAGCGAAAAAATGCACCAAAAATTCACAGGAATGGTTAAAAAAACATAATCGTTCAGTTTTTTTCCCAGCTTGAGCTTTAGGGCCAAACCTGTGTTGACCAGTGGAATTAATTCTTTTCTCAAGAAAATTTTGCTTTTTAATTCAAAATTGGAAATACAGGTCGGACTCGATTATATATAGTCTCCGATTTTTTTTTTCACTTTATATAATCGAATTTTAGATATAATCTAATCAAAGAAAAAAAAAGTTTCATATTTATTTTTCCTGAATGATTTGTTGTTTTCGAATAAATAAGAAGAGTTTTATTTATGATTCATCCCCCTAAAAGTCAGAAAACAAATTTCTTACAAAAAAGTGGAAGAGGTTGTTTATAAGAAACGACCGCAAGGTTAACGTAGAACTACGACAGCCTGTCTTATGTCAATAACTTTTTGCAATAGCTTTGGAAATACACTCGATTAGGGTTAATCATTTTAATGGTGTGAAGCGATAAATTTTTCCGTATATGTTTCGTATGTTATTTTTGCTAAATGTTTAAAATAAACAAAGCAGGAAGAATTTTAATTTTCCGAAGGTATCGTCGGAATCCTTGGTCAAGTATATGAATATGAAGATTGTTTGTATTTCATGATGCTGTAAGAAGACGGAGTTTAACCGGAGAAAGGTCGGAACCCTCAATCTGAAGATGCCCCTACTGCAGATTGTTGTGAACCATGAGGATGATCGAGATGCTGTAAGAAGTGACTGGTTTGTAATGATGAAAACTTAGTAAATTGACATTTACTTACAATTTTTACAACTTAAGCACTGAATGTATTGGCATGTGACCCTCGGTCAAGCACATTGATACGAAAACGGTTTGTAATTCATGATGCCGTGTGCAGAACTTGCTGAACTTTTCTGTTTGGAATCGGATTTGTTTCGCATATACCGCTTGTGATGCACAGTATCAATGAATCGTAATATACAGCACACTGCTGCGCAATTGCAGCAGCATCGAACTGCAATCAGTTGCAATTTAGTAATAACCAATCATTATGCTCTTCAAAATTCATTTAGTAGCCTTGGAAAATAGCGCGATAACGCGCGATATCCGCTCTGACAAAGATTTTTCGCACGTTGTGAAATGGGATAACTGGAAAAATTATTTCCAGTTATACCATTCTACTACGTTCGTAAAAAAGAAAATGGGCTACGCTCCTCACAGTTTGTCGGTATATAAGCGAAATTTGAGCGTGAAAGCGCATTATTTTATCGTTAACTGTGTACCTGCCATTTCCAATAATTCTGCAGCTACCGAAAACTCCATAACAGCCGCCAGCTAGTCAGGTGCTTAAGTATCAACGCGCTCAGCGCGATCAGCCAAAAATTGAAACCCGGCTTTTCTTTCTTCTTCACGATCAGTAACCAACATTCGTGTGGTATCGGCACAATCATGGAATGAATTATACATAAAACACAAAACGCGCATTCTTAGTCAACTAGGTATATTCTGTCGACCTTGTTAGGGAAAGAAGCATTGTGCGACCAATCAGAGGTCGACATTTGCGTTTCGGCAAGGCTTGGCAATTTTCAATAGTACAATCGTTTGAACAATCAGATTACAACTCTCTGCATTCGGAAAGTGACTGAGCTTAAAACGGTTGAAAATGGACAATTTTTGTGACGCTCTCGATGTTTTTGGTTTTTGAAATTGGATCCTTGTAATGAAATTGGTCCCCTGTATGTGTTGCCGTAAGACGTAATTCTACGTCAAAATACATATCTTGTAGTTATTCCTGATGTAATTGCAGTCAAATGTAAAGAAAAATTATTAAAAGCGAATTATAAGAGTATATGTAGATTTGTCAACTTGTTTGCATTTAATTTCTCAAATTTTTTAAAATTAAATTTTTTTAGATTTTTTTTTCATTTTTTGTTTATTTTTCAAATGATGTTTATTCAGCTATTTTTGTTTAAGTATTTTCAGTTTTTTATTGTTGAATTTTTTGAAACAATCTTCAAAATTTAAATTTTTTTATTTTTTTCTGTTTTTTCTCTTTTTATCAAGCTTCACGTATTTTGTAGATATTCTCTTACGATATATTAGCCCTAGATAAGTCATATTTGAAATTCAAAAAATTTTTTTTTGCTTCTATATATAATCGAGTCTAAAATTATATATAACCGAGTCAATATATAATGGAGTCTCTATATAATCGAGTCCGACCTGTACTGTGCATAACCAGCGGTATGTACGAAAATAATCCGATTTCATATAGAAAAGTTCGGCACGTTCTGCTAGCAAGGCTGAATCCAGTTTAGAAAAGTCTCAACACTTTATCAAAAAGAATGTAACGTTTTAAAGAGACGGTCATATTTTTACATCACAGCAGATTTTCGAACTTCATATTCATGTCTGCCACCAGTTAACGTTAGCATGAATAGAATTTTCTCCAGTCGCACATCGGCAATTTGCAACACGCAACAGTTGCACTCTTATAATTTGATTTCATCCGACACGAGAACAATTTGATTATCTTCCCTCCAAGCAGTAACACGACACGATACCGATTCCATCGGTCCGGTTTCGCTGGTTATAAACATAAATTAGTCGTTTTTGTGGTAGGTTTTTGCATTTGGTTCTTTGTAAATTTTAACGACTTTTTTTCCTGTTGCTCTGGTATCAGTAAAAAAAACCTTATGAAAATCAATGCTTGAGAATTGTTTGATTTATTATTACCAACCAATTTTCATGATGTTCTTGTACGTTCATCAATGCTTCATCTTTACTAACTTGCATTAGCTCAAGCTTATTTTGCCTATATAACGTATAAAAGCGGGCGAATAACGATTTTATTTGTTCTACCGATAAATAAATACATTTTCGGTTTGAATTACCAAATTCCTGTAAAAGGGTATACTTTTGACCTCATTTCTTCATAAGCATCTTCCAGTAAAACTTTTTCCCAGGCATGGGGGAAACACAGCACATCAAAGCGCGTGGGGCCAATCTGCTAACAAACACACCACGCAGGGCTATTCGTATTACCCTCCGTCACTAGCTGAAGATAAAACACTGGAGAGCCATTCGTGAACACGCGAGCCGAGGGTTTTTTCTTCGGCCCATGAGGCAACCGAGGGCTCGCAGTTTCGGGGAACACACAAGCATTGGTCGCCACGACGAGATCGACAATGGTATAATATTCGAAAGCTTGACGGTAGTCATCGCATACAACCACCTGCAATATTTTTTTCATATGTACTTTTGTAAACATGATGCGTTCGAGAAAACACGTGTTAGCAAGCGGGCTTCCGAGGGCTCACGAATTCGGGAACACTCGGGCATGTGTTTGCCGAAGCTTCTGAAGGGCTGTTTTATTTAGAACACTGTGAGTTTCCGTTTTGTATGAGCAGTGAAGGGCAATGAAAATACCCTCCGTGGCATCGCCTAAAACACACACGCAAGTGGTGTGGTGGGTTTGGACATGCCTGCTTTTTCCCCGGTTTTCTCCAGCATAATTCAGCAAAAAATATGGATGATGAAATACAGAGTTTATTTGGTTTCAAACTACATTCGAATCTTTGGTAATTTAATTCTTTAAAGAACACATTAAAATAAAAGCTCAACAAAAAGTATCGCGTGGCCTTGTTGACATTCATTCGTTCTCTTGTTGGCTCCAAAATAACCTCTCATTCCATCGTGTAACTTCGAAAGTAAGCCGAGAGTAATTATTTTACGATTTGAGCAGTTTCTAAATACAAGATTTTGAAGAGCCTGTTTACCCCACTAACCCCTTTTCTAAAAACCTCAAATTCTGCAAACTGTTGCATGCATAAGCAAACATAACCTGAAAATTAAAGCCCAATGGAAGAACAACGACACAAAACGGAGTTTCGCCTCTCGCACAACGGGCTCCAAATGATGGTAAAAAATATGTTTTAGAAAAATTGGATTTTCTCACGCATCTTTATAATGGCGTATTTTTTTGAATATATCAAATGAAGGCTCTTGAGTTGTATTTTTATCCTAGATCTGTTGGCAAGAGAAAAACTGCTGTGAAAATCACCTTTGTTTTTTAGAATAATGTAAATATTTCATCATGTAATCTCGATAGCAACTTCCAATAACCCTCATTTTGTTCCTTCTATAGAGTAGAATAAAAATGCCAATTTTCATGAAAATCGATTCAGTTTACACAAAGTTATAAAAATTTTACGTTTTTAGCAGTTTTTGGACATCAATTTTTGACGTGCTTTTTTACCCCTTTTACCCCACTTACCCCTTTTCAAAAAATCTGATATAATGAAAAACATTGTAATATTTTATAGATAAACAAACCCTGAAAGTTTATGTCCGATCGGAGAACCTCGATACAACCTCCCTTGTAAAGGGAGATGGGACAAACTGACCTGATATATTTTGAAAATTTTTCAGAATAAACTATATTATTTCCCACATTTATTTTGTAAAGCATTGCCGATTCTAACCTCTGGTGGTCATTACTCAAAATCGACGAAAATTCAGATGGGACTGATATGCGTTGCCAAGCGTTGTCTTGGATCACTTTTTCGTGCTCTGCTCATTTAGTGCCTGTTTTTCATGCAGTGCACTGTCTAATTCCATCAATTGAAATCGATACCATTCCTAAGTGATGGATTTTGTTCGATTTCCACAGTTCATAATAAATATATAATACCGGCCGGGTCCTACCAAATAAATACATAGCGTAACCTTCACAGTGTGTATATTCAGCCGAGCCGACAACGTAGAAGCATGACCGAGCAGTCCTCAAGACTTTCGTTTATATGCATTGTAGTAATGAAGTCATTTTTCATCACCCGTGACGATGCGATGAAGAAAACCCTTGCCTTTTTGCCGGTGGAGTAGTTGTTCACAGGTGAAAAAACGACGCTCAACGTCCTTCGGCTTCAGACCATGAGAAACCCAAGCTTCTTGTTTTTGAATCATCCCCAACGCATGCAATTGCTTGAAAATGGCTTGGCTTAACACAGAAGCAAGCTGTTCCTGCGTTTAGCATGGATCCTCATCGAGAAATTCTTCCAAATCAGCGTCTTCGAAGGGTTTTGTCCTACTTTCACGCGAAAAGTCGTCAACATCGAAATTATCGTCTTTAAAGCGACGAAACTCATCATGACGCGTTGTTTTACTCAGAGTAGCATTTCCATAAACTTTTTTCTAACTCTCGATGCGTTTGAGCCGTCGTTTTATTCGAATAAAATGAGTGAGGAAACACTTCCCGCAAATGACGATTTTTTGGCAGAGAATTGAACATTTACACACAAGTTAAGGTATAACGTTTGCATTAGAAAAATGGATGGTGATAATGAAAACTAAGACAAATAATTGGGTTTGATAAATTTCTCATAGAAGTTAATTATAAAAAAATGCACCATTTTTGTCCATGTGTTACTTTTTTGTACGAAGAAGGAGATTGTAAGGAAGGAGGTGTGATAGTGGTTGTTGTTGGAGACCGAGTTTATTTCTGCATCTCCACGACTGCGGCGGAAAGGAAGGGTTGTGTGGTAAGTGACGAAATCGAATGATGTGGCGCGATTTAGGTTATGACGTTGCCGTAGTTATAAACAAAGTAAACTTAAAGAATGATATATTTTGGTTAGACGAATTTCGGGAAGCTGTGGGTGATGAATGTATTAGAGGATCTAGGGGTCATTGAAGGCGATCGATTTATTGACAAAGATTACCTTCCTGTATGTCACAGAAAATATTCCTGCAGATAACGAGTAAAAGGGCTCTGCAATAAAGGATTGACGAATAGCGAAATCGTGAAAATAAGGAAGAATCAAGCGACGAATCTGCAGATGATGTAAACGATGCTGCTGTCAGTGAATCGCCGACTGAAACAAATCAGGGAAAATGATGTCAATTGAAGCTCAAGCACAATTGAAGCTTAAGCACAATTGGCTACGTTTGCGGCATTTTGACAGTTAGCCCATACATTTTCTGTCAAATTAACTTCAACGCGACGCAAACGTATCCATTGTGCCTGGGCTTTTATGCTAGTGAAAATGCCTTGCAGAAAAATATTATGAACTGATTTTTTTTTTATTGTATCTTAAACTCCTAATAAAAACTACTGAACATTAAAGTGCGTTGTTCCTATCAAAGTAGCATGAAAATAAAAACAGATGTTTGGATGATTTTATTATTATTGAGGTAGGAATTTTCAATTGAGCATTTCTATTTTCCACCAAATACATAGAAAAACCTCTGCAACACGTATATTCGGCTGAACCGATGACATATAAGCATGGCCGGACAGTTCCCAAGACTTATTTTCTTCAACGTTGCAGTAATAAATAAGTTAGCATCACCCGTTATGATGGCTTGGCTTCAAATCATTAGGAACCCAAGTTCCTTCACGGTGCTCCCACAGACCGTTATTATAAAATAAAATGCACCAAAGAATCTTAGTACACCATTCGATTCGTTATGACGTCCAGAATCCCTGGTCAACACTTCAAAATCATCGTACGGTACATTTTTGAGTAATGCCCTTTTGAAGGTCGTAAAGTACAAAAGAGTGATATAAAAACGATGAAATACTTATTCAGCTTCCTTCAGCAAAGTCGTAGTAAATTTTAAGAGAAAAACAATTGCTGAATACTGCGATGTCCTATCTGTACGTTGGACACTACAAAATAGAGTTTTTTTTTTGCAGAAAATTCTATTTTTATATCAGTTTTTTGTCTGTAAATTTTTCTATGATTGTTAAAACGATAAATTTGATAAAGTCTTGAGAGAATCTTAGTTAAATGAATGAAATCTTAGAACATTTTGCACTGTTTTGACCATTACAGACAAAATTATAGACAAAAAACTAATTTTGAGGAGAGGTGTTCCACAAAAAACTCTATTTTGTAGTGTCCAACGTACAGATAGGACATCGCAGTATCCAGCAATTGTTTTTCTTTTAAAATTTTCTACAACTTTGCTGAAGGAAGCTATCTGGTATATTGAAAATTAGAAAAAAAATATTTTTTTATCCAACTGTTAGGTGGATTGATCGAAGAACTAAAAACGCCATAAGTTAGGCCTTGTACTATGAAACAATTTTGCTGAAGATATTGAGTACATAAAATCAATTTTTCCCAGTCAAATCTAGATGATCACGATTTTTCGAGTTTAGACCACTGTGCACTGTGGGATTTTCAAAAAAATCTTTCCACCAATTGTTAATGTCTCGAAATATAACCCTTGGAATGTGTAGAAACTATTTTGGAAGTTATTTCATGAAATGGTGGTTGAAAACGTGCTTTACAATAAGTATTTCGTCGTTTTTATATCACTTTTTTATACTTTACGACCTTCAAAAGGGCATTATCCAAAAATGTACCGTACGATGATTTTGAAATTTTCACCAGAGATTCTGGACGTCATAACGAATCGAATGGTGTACTCAGATTCTTTGGTGCATTTTATTTTATAATAACGGTCTGTGGGAGCACCGTGCCTTGTTTTTCAATCATTTCAAAGCATGCAATCGCTTGAAAATGGCGTGGCGGGTAACTTATAATATAGAAGCAAGCTGTCCTTGCGGTTGTCCTGGATCCTCATTGAGTAATTCGTCTATTTCAGCTTATTCGAAGGTTTTTGGCCTTCCATCTCGCGAAAAGTCGTTAACATCGAAATTAGCGTCTTCGAAGCGACGGAACCAATCACGGCACGTTATTTCACTTGGAGTAGCATTCCCGTAAACCTCTTTTTTAACCCTCGATGTGCTATAGTCAGCGTTTTTTAAGAAAAGTCACGCTTCCCTCGATTGACGATTATTTGGGATAAATTAAGTTGTCTGGTCGTAGTAATGAGTCCACACCGAGTAAAAAAATAACACAGTTTACAAATATAAATAATGATGGGGTTTCATACCTTCATGAGGATGGCCTCAAATGAGTTTTTTTCCCACCTAATCTATTCTCATAAGTTTCATGTAAATTAGTGAATATATTTATATTACACTGTAGTCGTTTTTAATACAGGCGATACACAGGATACGCAGCACGTAGAACAAACTACATAGAGCTAGCCGAAATCCACGTGAAAAGAGCCACTTTCTTCTACAAAGTTGTTACATATGATGAAGCGCTTATTAAAAAATTTCAATGCAATCAAGTATCTTACTTTTTTATCTTTGTAGATAGATGAAAAATTTGTTCTACAATGTTATAGCTCGATTAATTTTAAGTAACGTTGTGGAAAAAGTTTTTCTCTATCTTTGAAACAACCGATTTATATTGAAAAAACACATTTTGCGCTCTAACTATTTTATTTCAAGTTTTACCTCAAAACTGTTTTTGGACGACTTTTAGAGCTTCCTAAGAGAAACAATTTGCAATGCTGATATCGTAAATATCTCAATTCTACTTAAAGTTTTAATTTTTTTCATCAAAAAATATCTCTTGGTCTCATTTTGAAGAACATACTTGTCTCTATAAATGGAAGGATTTAAAAAAAAATTGGTTTTTTAAATTTGAGTAAATTCACTTTAAAAATAAGACAAAAATTCCAATAGCTCTTTATATTATGCTCACAAAAACACGCCGATTTATTTTTTTTTTTTGGTGTTTTTTCTCATAACTAAAAATAATTATCTCTAATTTGATCCAAAAAGATTGAAAATCGATCAACTGGTTCAAAAGTTATTATTTTTTTAATTAAATATATCGAACACAGCCGTTTTTCATGGTCACCCTATTTCGAAGTTGGTCACGGAAAGTGCTTCAATTGTGCTCAAAATCACAGGGATGCATCAATGTTGAAATTAATCTAACCCGTATTTTTTTGTTGGGTTGTTAGGGGGACTAGCTCCGAAATAGGGTGACTATAAAAAAACGGCTATATTCGATGTATTTTATTTCAAAAAATTAATAACTTTTGAACCAGTTGATCGATTTTCGATCTTTTTGGATCAAATGAAAGGTAATTACTTCTAGTTATAAGAAAAGATACCAAAAAACAAATCTGCGTTCTTTAACATGCATAATGTATAAAATTATTGAAAGTTTTGTCATGTTTTTAAATTGAATTTACTCAAATTCAGAAAAATAACATATTTAAAAAATTCCTCCATTTATAGAGTCAAGTATGCCCTTCAAACTGAGACCAAGAGCTACTTTTTATGTTTGCACCAGAAACAATGACAAACAAATGAAATACGCATGTTTTTTGATGAAAAACATTAATAACTTTGTGTAGAATTGAGATATTCACGATATCAACATTACAAATTGTTTCTCTCAAAAAGCTCTAGAAGTCGTCCAAAAACATTTTTGATGTGAAACTTGAAATAAAAAAGTTAGAGCGCCTAAATCGGTTGTTTTCAAAGATAGAGAAAAACTTTTTTTCTACAAAGTTACTTAAAATTAATTGAGCTATAACATTGTAGAACAAATTTTTTTTCTATCTACAAAGATGAAAAAGTTAGGTACTTGATTTCATTGGAAATTTTGGTCACCCTAATTTTCGATAATTTTTTAATAAGCGCTTTATCACATGTAACAACTTTGTAGAAGAAAGTTTTCCTCTAAAATAATGCTAAAGAGCTCTAGACCCAAATTTCCCCCTAAATTTGGTTTCTGGACCATTGTGCAATGTTAATCATGTGGGTTCAATCAGAAAACGCTAAAAGACCGAGACCGTTCGATACATCCAACAGCAGTGATGGTAGCCCTATTCCGAAAAAGAAAAGGGATTACCAACGCTCAAATGCTAGCCGTTTCTCAGTTAATACAAGGTTGGAGGCAATAAGGACAGGAGCAGCGGGGACTTCAAAAGAACCAGCTGCCAGAACTAATTGTCCTCCAACCTATTGCGAAACACTGAAATGTGTTAGGGTAGGAATTCTCCCAAGAAACTACCCTAGAAATGAACTCTCGACAACAAACTTAGAACTGATAGAGCAGTCCATCCTGGAGAAGGTTATGGAACAGAGGAGAGAGAAAATGAAGCCGAAATTTGTAAACCTAAAGCTTAAATCGGGCTTTATGGTTATTGGATGCCAGGACAAATATACAGCGGACTGGCTCGAAATAATCACACCGACTCTTAAACCTTGGGAAACAGCTGAACTGATGGTGGTGGATGAGAAAAACATCCCAAAACCGGAAATCATCTCCGTATTTTTTCCGAAAAGGACGGTAAATGATAACAAAACGATTCTTGGTCTTATAGAAAGCCAGAACGAAATCAACACTGACGCCTGGAGGATCCTAAAGCGGAATACAATAAAAGAACACGCTCAGCTAGTACTGTCAGTGGACGATGCTTCTATGCGTAAGTTTACTGATTGGGGACTAAAGCTGAACTTTAAGTTTGGGCAAATCTTCGTCAAGAGGGTTGGTGTCAGCCATTGGCTTAGAAAGGAAGTGCCCGAACGCGAAGTAAAAACAGCATCTGAAAAGGAATCAAGGCAAAATCGAAGAGATATAAGACTTGAATCAGAACGCGAGGAAACGATGAGACAGAAGCCTCGCAATATTACTACACGGGAAAAAAAACCCAGACTGGAAAAGAGATTCGAGCCTGGAGCGGACAAATCAGAGACGCAGTTGGGTAGACCCAGCCCCCCCCGAAAAATCACGTAACAGTGAGGATAAGGAGGAAAGGGATCGTCAATCTGACCTGGGGAATCGAAGAAAATCCCAAGAATCCGAACATAAAACCAAGCTTTAGATTCATTCAGGTGAATCTTCACCATGCGAGAGGAGCTACTGGGATCCTCTGCCAAAGATTCACCAAAGAAAATATAACGTGGCCCTTATACGAGAGCCATGGGCCAGTAAAAATAAAATACTTGGGATCTCCAGTAATAACGGTAAGCTAATCTTTGACGATGCGTAGCCTCTTCCTGGGGCAGCCATTCTGGTAAGTGCTTTGACTAACGTCACTCCAATTACAGAATTTATCAGCAGAGACTTAGCAACCATACAAATAGAAGTTCCTACGGCTAGAGGAAGAGCGGAGCTCATCATACAAATAGAAGTTCCTACGGCTAGAGGAAGAGCGGAGCTCATCATCGTTTACAAGAAGGAACAAGAAGAAGCCCCTCCAGCGGAAGTGAAGGAACTTATCAACTACTGCAAAGAGAACAATAAACAGTTCGTAACAGGATGTGATGCGAACTCTCATCACACAGTTTGGGGTAGTACAAATATAAACAAAAGGGGTAAGTGCCTTTTAGAATATATACTAACAAATAACATAGATATATGCAACCAAGCTAATAACCCCACCTTTATAAATGCTATACGTGAGAAAGTCCTAGAAATAACTTTGTCCAGCAACAAACTTTCAGACAATATAAAGAATTGGCATGTGTCTGATGAAATCTCACTATCAGATCACAGGAGAAATCTTGCAAGAAACCTATAGAGACCTATGATCGACAAACATATCTTTGAAAGAGAAATTAAAACCAAAGATGAGCTGGAAACCTGCTCTAATTTAATCACAAGTAAGATAATTAGTGCATACTACGAAAGTTGTCCTGCCAAGACGCGAGTGTCAAATAAAGACTCACCTTGGTGGAATAAGACCCTGAAGGACTTAGAAAGTCCTCTAGGAAACTATTCAACAAAGCGAAACTAACAGGTAATTGGGAACTGTATAGAAGTATAGTAACCGATCTATCATTTGTTTTTCTTTCACTCTTCCTAGCACTCATTCGTAAAATATTGCACTGAGATTCTGTCACTATCGATATCAAGTTCATTCCTGTGTCTTTACAACATTGAGAAACAAGTTCACAATCAATACGTTTTCAGTCAAAAGACTGTAGTGATTTTTTGAATATTGTGCTAAATGTTAATTTTCAAATTACGTGCTTGATACATGATACATGGAGGAACTTTTGTGCAGATTCCAGAAAGGTAAGTAAGATGCGTTTGGAACACAGCAACAGCAAAGTCCAGTATTTTTATCGTGATAATCTCTTTGTTCTATAGCACCAGGATGCCAGGATTACTGCATGGACATTTGACTTCCGTCTTTTCCAGTGAAGAAACCAGTGTGAAATCATATTGATCGCATCAAGATAGGCAGAAACAGAAAACTGTCCCACAGAGAACCCGCTAGGTTCTACGTGAATTTTGCATACGTTCTGTGTCGTCAGTGTAATCAGCGGCCATCCAAGATTTTCGCAGGCAAGAAAAACAATGCGCGACCTATGTAATGCCCTTGCTTTCTGACTTAAGCCGTAACGAAGAAAAAATCATGGAGGAGATCTACAAATTGGATAGATTTTAAGTGAATACTGGAATGTTTTTACTTTTCTTCGTCTCTTCCGTTGTACCAGTATATGGGCCATATAAAATATATAATACAAAGTTTTGAATGCAGTCATACCTCGATATAAGGCAACTTTATTTTTATTTTCGTTACGTTATATCGAGTTACGTTATATCGAAGCACGAAAAAAATATTTTTTTATTGATGCAAAATTCTTTATGGTTACTCAAAAGTGCACAAAAACTTATTTCCCTCCACCTAAAAGTATATATAAACCTGTCTTATGTTCCTTTAAGACAATTTATGTAGACCAACATAACCAGTCACAAAACATTGAAAAAATAAATGTCAATTTTACCCCATTTTATCGTACTTTTTGGTTTCAAAACTAACTTAAAACATTTATTCGGAATATTATACACCTCAAAAACAATTGTTGTATCTTAATTTTGGGAAATTGAAAAAAGTTACGTTATATCGAGGTAAAAGTTACGTTATATCGAGTTACGTTATATCGAGGTTGCCTTATATCGAGGTTGTCTTATATCGAGGTATGACTGTATTTCGATTTAAATAATAAACAGTTAAACTAAAGAGAAATCGGTTGATTTAGTTGTTATATTTTTTTTATTCGTTAATTTTATAAAGTAGAATTGCAAATGCTATCAACCCTCGCCGCATTGTTACCCTCTTTCCAGTTGAAGGCTGTTGAGATGGCCTGTTAGAACGAATCCTTATTCAAATTTATCAATAGGATGTTAGCTAAAGTGTCCTCTCCGAGGCCAGTCCGAAGGGTTCAAGAAAACCAAACCAAGCGCACTGAAAACTCTTTCCACGGACACGTCGGATGGCGTGGCTAACACAATCATTGCAACTGCGTACAGCTCAAGGTTGAAGGCTTTTCGTCACAACCAATGATCCCAAACATTGTAACTGTGGTTTTGTCTTGGCTCTAAGCATAACGACTGAATCTGTTGCAGGAAATTTGTTTCATCTGCCTGGTGTTCCATGTTAACCGATCCGCTATACAAGTCAATCAAAATGCGATCAAATTTATCACCATAGTTTGCCTCCGAAATTGATTCGTCAAAGATCCGTAGCCATGATATTTTCTGGTCCATACATTGGAATTGAAATTTCAATAATATAAATGTTTCTAGTATCATGCGTAAAACTTACCCTTTATAAACCTTTTGACTAAGAAAAACAATGGAAAAACTTCTATGTTGAAAATGTCACGTCTTTGCCGAGAGATATGAATTTTTCAATTTCACTTAGAGTGGCTGTCAATTGAGAATTGAGAATGAACTCAGTAGATCCAAGTGTGTCGACAGTTGTAAGAATGCAAATCAAAATAAAAAAGGCGAGACAATGAAATGGTTATCATATATTCATGGATACCTTTGATTACGGACGGTAGTCAGTGGGTGAAAGAATCATTACACTGACAGTATATATCAATCAATTTCATATCTTTATTTCGAATTTTTGCAGCCCTGATTAGAACAAACAATTACCAAGGCCACAAACGCCCTATGGGTATGCAGCAGAGCCATTGGAAAAAGCTGGGGTCTCAAACCCAGCATGATACACTGGATACATGAAACAATAATAATACCCAGTATAACCTATGCCTCGTTAGTTTGGTGGCTTAAAACCACTGAAACATCCACTCAAGCTAAGCTAGGTAAAATCCAAAGATTGGCCTGTGCATCGATTTGTGGAGCTATGAGAAGCACTCCATCAAAAGCCCTAGATGCAATACTTCACCTTCTTCCACTTCATCAGGTGGTTCAACTAGAAGCGGCAAAAAGTGCTCTAAGGCTAGATCGACAATGCAAGCTAAAAGAAAGAGATCTAACAGGACACCTGAGAATACTGAAAGATTTCCAAATAAATAATCTAATAAAAAGTAAGGAAGATTGGCTGGAGAAGAAACCAAATTTCGAAATTCCTTACAGAACAGTAGAGATAGAACAAGAAAGTTGGCAACAAGGTGGACCCACAATTCGGGATGGTTCACTTTGCTTCTACACGGTTCGGTTCTAAAATTAATGGTTCTGCGGGTGCGGGATTCACATGGCCAGGAATTAATAATTTTTTTTCCCATTGGACACTGGCCAACAGTATTCCAGGCGGAAATATACGCGATAATGGAATGCACGAATACGTGTCTGGAAAGAAATTATCGACACGCAAATATATGCATTTTCTGTGATAGTCAGACAGCACTTAAAGCCCTGAATTCTCCTTTCTGCCACTCTAAACTAGTGTGAGAATGCATCCTGTCGCTCCGAAAGTTAGCTATGAAAAACCAGGTGAACTTATACTGGGTTCCTGGTCATTGTGGAATCGAAGGAAACGAGAAGGCCGATTTACTAGCCAGACAAGGGTCATCTACTAACTTTGTTGGCCTAGAACCTTTCTGTGGAGTTTCCCCGAGCGCTCTTAAAGCTGAACTCGGTGAATGGGAAAAAGCGACCATCAAAGCAAACAGGGATGTCATAAGCGGATTACGATAATCGAAAAGATTCATAGAGCCAAATCGCGAGAAGAGCCTCGTGCTGCTCAGATTGAATATAAAAGACTTGAGGACATTCACAGGTCTTATTACAGGGCACTGTCCGAGTAAGTATCATCTTAAGAAGATAGGCAAACTTGATGATGATAAATGTCGCCTGTGTGGCATCGAAAGCGTATTTTCAGAACATCTACTCTGCGAATGCCAAGTACAGTGTGTCGAACAGTTGACATTTTTGCATGACACCGTATCGAAAAATACTGTTGTCTCTCTTGCAGACTGCGACAGCAGCGTTCAACTGTACGCTTCTCTATTTGAGAGAATCGTGTGACCTAAAGCCAACACGGATGGTTAACGATTCTCTTTTGTGCCGATCTCCAGCCGCTTCGATATCTCGACTGTCGCATTGTGCGAATGACAATAATTGGCAATCATGCGACAGTTTAGCATAGATGGAAAATTAATAATTACTATGTATGTAGTGCGCAAAAATATCATCAATCGTGTACACCGGAAAATTTGAATCTCAACTTTTAAACCTTTTCATTCGAAAATAGTTCGCTGTAGCGAAAGTCTCATCCAAATTTTGCATATTTAATCAAAAACAGGACAATAAAAGCATGAATCTTACAAATTCAATTAACGTCCTCGTCCTCGCCCAAATAAAAATTGACGCTAAGAAAATTAATTCCACTTCAATTCGCAATAAATGCAATAAATACTACAGACAGCTACAGTCAATAACACACGATCTATTAAATGACAACAATATAAAAAGAAGTGAGCGAGAGTATTGTTGTTCATATTGAATTCGTGACGAAAAGCAAGAGATAAAGCAGATCGTATGAAACTTCGGTAGCGGCTACTGTCGCGTAGTGTTTCATTCCACGGAGGTAATCACAAAAATCTTGCTGCTGTCGTGTGAATACTGTAGCGTACCAGTACATTTCCCTACCCTGGCCAAGTATTAATACAATGCAGATTGCGTTTCTTCGGTAAGGGACACATAGAACTCACCGAAATTTGGAGGGAAAGTCCTGGTGAGGTAGTAAACTTCATTCGAAGTGCGTTGCCTAACTGGGATAAATGTGCAATGTAGCAAGGACATCAACTCGCCAAATAGTGATGTACCTGCTCGTACGCACTTAGAGTAAGTTGAAGCATACCACAATAGATCAAACAATGGTCGCAGTGGTTCAGTCTTCTACAAGGGAAAAAAAATCTTGTGGTATAGGTTATATAACAAGCTTTAGTGGATCTGTTGCCGACCAGTTTTTTCTTTTCATAATTTATAGAAAAAGTGTCAACAAGGTTGTTTCTAGGAAGCAAAATCTTCCGTATAAATTCTTCGATGCCATGTGATTTCAATTCAATTTGACTGCCCTCTTGGAGATTAATGATTGGATTACTAATCTTCAAGAGGATAGCGATATTATCATGCGGTTTAATGAATGATATATCAACACCTTTGAAGATGATTATAGATACCCTAAGTAAAGCCAGATTAATAACATATAAAAAAGAATGAATAGTTGACTGACTATTGTATAGCATGATGGAGTGCAATGGCATATGATGAAGCATAATGAGGTTCAATAGAATGTGATGAAGTAACATAAAATTGCACTGAGTATGATGTACTTAAATAAAGTAAAGTTGGTAATGATGCAGCTTTATATACGTCTTACAACACGATGAATAATAATGGTATACAAAAAAATGTAATAAAGTCATGGTATATTGTAGTGTTGCCCTAGGATTGATGATCGAGGACTGAAGACTTAGGACCTGAGATTGGATTAGTTATTTATTATTTGGGTTGGGATTTTTGGCATTAAATTTGCAATGCTGAGGTCGAGTTATACATTTTGAATTATTTACTCTAAATCTTGGGCTTAAGATTTTGTGTATATTACTTCAGATTTTCGATTCCAAGTTGATAACTTTTGATTCTGGATGTTGTGTTCTGTGTTACGAAGTTTGCTTCTTGGTACCACATTTTAGATTGTTGTTCAAATCGAAAGTTTTTCGTAAGGGTCTTCGATTTTTGATTTTTGATACTCGGTTTTAATTCTCGGATCGCTCTTCTCGTTTCTAAGCATTCGATTTGCGAGCAAGTATCGGTTACTGTTTGTTACCTACTGGCTTCTCTATTTGTGCTGTGTACTTGCTGGAATCACGACGCAAGTGATCGGGAGCTAGGCAATCAAGAAAGTGATAATAAAAAGACCACGATAATAATCGATACTGTGACGATATTTGCCTATCTCATGCTTCAAATTCACGCCTTTGTTAACTCCACTCATGTATGCAATCACAAATTGTCTTTGAATGTCTCGCAGAAATCACGACATGATGCTGCAACACGTAACGCCTTGACAGACAATCGAACAACAATGGCCACAGTAAGTCTCACTAGCTACACATCTACGGTAGGCACAAATAGCGCAGTGGAATGGGTAAAAACTACAATGTATTATTTTTCGCACAATCACCTTTCTTTCCGTAAAGCCGTCGTCGATCTGAATTTGCGATCATTATGTGACAAAGCTTCGCCTCGGTTTTAAAGGGCTAATTTAGAATGGCATAACCGAAACTGCCAGTGCATTATGGACGGCTGATGATGACAGCTTCGATGAGACATTTTAATAAATCTGCTGCATCGCGATTTTCTTTGCGTAACACATCTCTCTGCAGCGTTTTGTGGCGTTTTCGATGCGCTCGTGAACAGTGGGACTGAATTCCTCTTAGTTCACCGCTCGAGTAACCGCGTTATCCAATCCAGGACTAATTTCGCTAACGTGCAATAACCGCAGAAATGACCCGTTTGCGTAACTTTGACCCTTTCGGGTAATGGAAACCCCTTATTTGCAAGTTTCGTTCACTCGACCCTTACTCTCTGACCGTAGCCCGGTCCGCGCGAGATCATACACTACAACCGAATTTGTTGGTCCGTGCCAGTGGGTAAGCACTACTACTGGAGGACACCAGGAGAAGCCCAATGTACGTACGGCATAACGGTGAACTTAAACCATCAATTTTCGCATCCATTGCCGAGCAATTATCAATCGTGCGATGCTCCTCCGAAAGTGCTTTCAAGTGATCATCGTCGGTTAGGGTTGCTTTGGAACTGTTCACTATGGATGATCATTGGAAAGTTAACGCAATTCATCGGTACGTTTCTCCATTCACCATCGGACGGCTGGCTGACGGCGCATCTATCTGCCTGTAGGAGCTTTAAATCGTGAGATGTTCTTTACTTCTTTTTTATTGCGCACACCATCAGCAGGTTTGCGTAGAGTTAGGGAGTAGCCCAAAATGGGTCAAATTGGATTGATTTGCTTTAAATGGTTCGGAATTTACCAAACAGAGAGGGAGTTTCTGCGAAAATCTAATATCGAACGGTGGGTGTATTTTTAGCAGGTTATTGGGGGTGAAATTTTGGTCGATTATGGGATCAAATTTTAATGGATGATAATTCATGAAGAAAAGTTGAACCACTTACGAGATGTATGATTTGGAACAACAAATTTTGTGCTGATGTGTGTTAAGTGGCAATTCATCCGAGTACAGACTGTGGTAAATCCTTATTTCTAGCAGAAAGTGATATCCTAATTCAACATTCGACTTGTTTGCTGTCTATAATAATTTTTAGTCTTTCCGAACAAATTCAAACATTCATGGTTCAACAGCCGAAATACCTAAGTTATGTGTTTCGATTAGTGAAAGTAAGAAACACTAACAAAAAAAATTGCGTTAATACGCAGCTACTGTTTCACTTAAATAAACCAATAAAATTAAATATTTGTTTCCAAAATCCGTTCCAATAGACCGTCCCGCGTTATCCAATCCCATGTCGCGGCACCGAAGGCAGCCGAACTTCTTACGACTGCTCCAAATTCAATTAATCCTACACCCCAACAGCACAGATTGGTCGAAATTGGTTGAAAATCACATCATTTCCATCATCTTAGATTAGGATCTTTCCCATCCATTTGCGAACTCGATCGCGTTACGATTGCACCGGCCACCATCACCGTCATCATCAGCTTCCATCATCTTCACCATCCGTGCAGCGGTGCAAACAATCGAGAGCCCATTGTGTTAAAGATGTACGGTGCAAGTGGCTCTCACAGCTTGAGTGGCCAGAGTTTTTTCGCGAACTTAAACATACGGGGCGAATCATCGTCCATCTGCCCACATTTTGATGTTGTTTTATTTTGGTTACACAATTTCGGTTTTTAGTCGTGCGAATGTTGCATTCCACTGGCAGAGAAGGTTTTCCGCTTCCTTTGGGTGAATCGATGACGAGGGACTTCTTCACCCTAGGCATGTTTACGCAATTTGGCGTTTGCTGAAGACAAGATCAACGCATGCGTCGTTTCCCCGAGTCTCGCCCTACTTGCTGACAAAGGGGAGGACGAAAACAGGATACGAAAGAATGTTTTTGTTGCTGTTGGGTGACGGCGCAAGGGAATGGGATGTTGTGACATTTGCGGAGCAGGCGCATTTCAGGTTCAGGATAGTCAAAAAAAATAACAAGGGACAAGTCTTTTGGCTCGGTAGCAACTTATTAGTTCGGACTCGAATTTCGCCCGCTGCGTATGAAAACATTGTCGGTTTTAGTGATGGTGTTGTGAAAGTGAGATTTTTTTTCAATGATCTTGTGAAATTTTTGATTGCCTTCGAACTTGGTTTCACGTTAGTGAGGTTGTTTATTTATGAACCAAACCAAAACTATGAAAACGTGTAGTAGAGATTCAATTTTCCTCATTTAACAAATGCACTGAGAATTTCACTAAATATGGCGTCTGAATAAAATGTGGTTGCAAAGTAAAAAAACGTGGCAGCTTTGAACAACTTGAAGCGCAATTTAAAAGTTCAACGTGAGCAGTGATAATAATCTTCCTTAAGTTGCTTAGCAGAATAGATCCTTTGTCATCATTAGGATATTTTCCTGACTGTGTTTCAATTTTGCATGTGCTGCAAAATTGACAGTCAGTCAGCTGTCGCGACAGTCAGTGCTATCATCGATTTTCTCCCTAAAATTGATTCGTAACTAGTTTTCTTCTGTTGGTCCGTTCCGTTGCTCCACAAAACAGCTGCTCTAGCTGCAGTCATTGCGTCACAGCATTACGGGTGAACGCCACCAAAGGCCGTATCTTATCTTGAGTTATCGTGCGAACTTTGATATTTGTTTCTGCCATGGATCATGTCCATATCAAGTGACCTAAAGCGCAGGATCAGCCGAGGCAGACTGTGTTGATGATAAGCGCGCCCGGTGGACGGGTTTGAGTTATGTTTTATAAATTGCCCTTATTAAACTAATGTTTGCACGGGGTGGAAACATCAGCACAATAGAAAGCCGAAAAATACTCCATTTTTGGTTATTTTAGCGTGAGTGGGAAGTCTATTTTTCTGCTATTAACTCAGTGGTAATAGTTGAGGTATAGAAATGATATGAAACGAATATTTACAATTTTTATTAAAAAATATATAAAAAAAAATAAAATGTACGCCTTAATTTGATTAGGAATGACTCATGACAATACGAGATTATTTTCTAAATTCTCTCTAATAAAAACCGGTTGTTACTATCTTGAATTCCAGATTTTATTGATTCGTTTATTAGTTTATTGATGAACCTTTTTAATTTACTATCTCCGAGTTTAATACGTCGACCCTTTCAATCACTATCTTAACTAAATTATTATCGGTTTTAAAAGTGATGAGTTTCTTCTGGAACAGCATGTCTAGCGCCTAGGGAAGAACTGGAAACCATACAAATATTACATTAATATTAGCTTTATCTGAAAAAGTCAGGAAATTTTCGAACAAATAAATAACTAATGGACAACTGCGTACCTAAAGAAAATTAGGGAGCCATGACAAGATTTAATGAATTCATACGGAAACTATGTTTTTTTTTGTTAGAGTTGAATAAGTATTAATAGCTTTACACGTAAAAAACGGACGAAAATTCAGTAGATTACGTTTTGTTTTAACATTGCGTTTTATTTTAATTTACACTTTTCTTAAGTTAACAAACCAACGATTGATAACATGGTTCTCTAATATGAGACACATGTTTTGCAATTCATTGTTTTATATCTTTTTATTTTATCACGCCTTTTTTATAATTTTCTCGTAAAAAAGGAGGATTTGGAGAAAATGCACGTTTTACATCTTTTCATTTACTCTATTGACTTTTGTTTTACAAATTGCAATACAACATCTAGAAGGAATATTAACATACTCTACTTGTATTCTTTTTTCTTTCATTTGAGAATTATTTTTTGTGGAATTTGTCCAAACTCAAATTTTTTTTTTCTGGAAAAAACATTTTTGAAGAACGAATTTTGAAAAATTTTGAATATCTAACGGTTGAAGCATCTACAATAGAAATAAATGAATGAGTAATAAATTATCTTTAAAGAAACTATTAAGCTAAATCGCCTTTTTTCTTAACTTAAAGATGAAAAACAAAAAAAAATCTTAGGAACAAAATAATACTGTTACGCAGTGTGTATCTTGACTTCAATAATTTTGGTAGATAATTAGTAAAGCCCTAAACTCTCATAATTTTTTAAATTGAGCTAAAGCACAGAGGGTAACAAATACTTAGAAAACCGAAAACATGAAATAAACCGAAAAGAGAAATAATTGTCTCCGAATTTAAAAAATGGACTTGGAAATGGATTGGATGAACAAGGAATGGATTATTTACCTTTAAAAACTGAATGTATCAAAGCGCAGTCAACAAAAAATAACAAAAAATGAACTGAAAAATTATTATTAGGCAGCATCCATAAATGACGTAACGCTCATAGAGAGGAGGGGGTATTTTTGAGCATTACGATTGTAAATTAGGGTGCCAATCACTTGTATGAGAAAAAATGGCCAGAAAATGAAAATATCTCCTGAAAAATGTGCTAAATTCCAGTTAAATAGGACCTAAAATGAGGTGGTGCGAAGCGATAAGTTTGGCCTTGTTGAAACTCGCAAAATCACCCAAGAATTTTTTTTCCGATTTTACCAGATCTCGATGTTTTATACAATTTTAAATCACTTAATGATTCGAGTGACAATTAGAGCTTCTTTAAATTCAAAAAGGCGTTGATTCCATAGAACGGTTCTGAAGAATACGAAAAATATTTGAGAGTGCTCAAGTTTAAGGATAACATTTATAAGGGTGCTTTGGAGACAAGTCTTAAACTTCCGGAGAAAAAGAACTGTCAAATAAATTATTAAACCAAGTTGTTCAAGGAACAGTTTGTCTTATCTTGTCTGGTCCTAATCTGTCATGTTATGTCATGCCATGCCATGCACTGCCCCATATGCTATACAACGTCATGCATGTGTCATATCACATCACGTTATATTACATCATGTCATGTCACATCATGTCAAGTCACATCATGTAATGTCACATCATGTCATGTCACATCATGCCATGTCACATCATGCCATGTCATATCACGTTTTGTCACACTGGTCCTATTCTATCCTGTCTTACGCTGGCATGTCACATTATTTCATGTCATATCATATCATATCATACCATGTCGTGTCATATCACATCAAACATCATACTATGTCATATCACGCCAAATTCTGGTCTCCTCTGTCCTGTCCTTCACTTCATGCTATATCGTGTCGTCTCCTGTACTATCCTATCCAGTCGAACTCAAAGTTTCTTTTCTACGAAAGCTAATTTGAAAGAATATGACTCACTTCTGACTATGGGCTGTCCTATTCTGTCCTCTCTTATCTGTCTTTTGCTTTGCCTTGCATCTGTATTTTTGTTGGTTTCTTTTTTGTTGGTTTACATTTTATTTTTATTTTCACAGAATACGTACCTATTTTCCTAAAAGCTGTTGTAGACAAATTAATACAAGAAGTACCATTTTTTGTGGCAATTAGTCATACAATATTTGCTATTAGTTGTTCAAATTGGGGCTTTTGTTCCCGAGAATATAGTTAAAAAAAGCTTTTTTAACACTGGTAAGCACAAATTTTACCCTGGAGTTCAAACTGGAAAAATGGAAGATTATAGCTTTCTAACCATTCCTGTTAGTTTTGGTGTCCGTAGCGAAGCTTACTTATTAAGAGGCCTCAATGAGTTTTCCTGTAAGCAACGTAGAAGCGACGAAACCGCATCAACCTGGTCAAGCCACCTGGGTTGTTAGGGGCCATCCACATACCACGTGGACAGCTTTGGGGGGGGGGGGGTTGACTAATGTCCACGGTCCATACATTTTTTTAGAATTTATATTAGCAGTTGTCCACGGAGGGAGAGGGTGGGGGGTCAAAATCGTTAAAAATTTGTCCACGTGATATGTGGATGGCCCCTTAGTAGAGAATCAATTTTACCACACTGTCGTCCAGCATCCCCGCGACATGTCCGTCCCATCGCAGCCTCCCGACCTTCGTCAGGTGCACAAAGGGAATTTCTCCAAGTAGTGCCTGCGGCTCGTGATTTATATGCCTGCGTCACTCTCCGCTTACGGTTTGTACTCCACCAAATATTAGCACGTTTCACGGTTTCAAGTCCATAGAAAACTACTGATCATATTAGGGTTTTGTTCACCGTCAGTTTCGTGCGGCGCCGTTTTCTCCTGGATCGAAATGTCCTGCGACAGCCAATATATGCCCGATTTCCAGCTTAAATACATCTTTGGATCTACATACTGTTATTGTTAGCGGTTACCAGAGATACCAAGTATACGAACTCAACTACCACTTCGATTTAATCACCGTCCGTGGGAGGCAAATGTTGGTGTCTCTCGAACCTCTCCCTTTCATATACTTGGTTTTCAACGCGTTAATTTTTAGTACAACTCTCCTAGCTTCCAGTTTTAGTCTGTTGTAGATTGACGACGGAGGCAGTTTGTCGTAATAACGATGAGGTAGTCTGCGAATCCTATGAGTTGTCTACCTTTGCTGAAAATCGTGCCTCTGCAATGTTTAAAAACGTACAGGATAGTCCATTTCCTTGTCTCAACCCTCTGCGCGCAATGAAGAGATTCGAGAGTTATTCTGAAAACTGTAATCGTGCATTATTTGCCATACCTGGTCTCGATCGACTGTATCTCACGCTGTCTTGAAAGTCCACGAAGACGTGATGAGTGGGCACATTGTACTTCCCGTATTTCTTAAGGATCTGTTTGAGAGTGAAGATTTTATCCGGATCCTTTTGCTAGAGATCAACGTCAATTGTAGCCAATCGTTCTTTTTATAGATGGGGCATACAACTCGTTCCGTCCATTCCTCCGGTAGTCTCTTTTCCTTTCAAATTCTGGAAATTTTACCGTAAAATACCGTTGCTAGTATCTCTTTGCCGTGTTTATAAAGCTCTTCCGGTAGTTTGTCTTTACCTGCGGCTTTATTGTTCACTGACCCAATTTCCCTATTGATCTCCAGGATATCGGGAATTAGAACACTGTTATCGTTTGTAGGCACTCCAAGGTTAACTCCCTTTCCGCTCCCTTCCTCATCGAAAAACTGCTTCTACCGGTTGACCACCACGCACTCGCCTGTGATCAGGTTTCCTTCCTCGTCCTTACACATATCTGGACTCGGTATGTACCCCCTACGGGATTCATTTACCTTCTCGTAAGACTTGCGAGTGTCATTAGCCAGAAACAGTTGTTCCAGCTCTTCACAATCTCTGTCCTCCTACTGGCGTTTTTCTCCTTCTCAGAATCGTGGTCAACTCATTCCGAGCTCGTCGATTTTTGGCTTCGTTCTCTCTGTTTCAAGCCAGTTTTTCCTCTCCATCGCTTGTTGGCATTCCCTGTCAAACCAGTCATTTTTGTCGGCTCGACGTTGCCTCACGTAGTGCCACAGTCGTAGCCGTAAACCTCTTCGATGACCGAGCGTAGCTTGCCCCACCCATCATCGAGAGTCGAAGCACATAGTTCCTCCGTGGAAGCTGCTGCCTCGTCGAGTGAACGCGCGTAATTCTCGGCAGCCTGCGGGTTGTTCAACTACCGGATGTTTGGCCGGTGAGGACGATTTTGTTGCTCCACTGCTCTGGTAGAACTGCGCTTAGTTGCCACGGACTCTTCCCCTTTTCACCTTTGCTACTGATTTCTGCAGAGCTACGATACCGAATTTGCGAGGTTCTAACTGCTCATTACCTAGGTCCGTACCAAATGTTCCGAGTTTTTTTCAGGTTTCTTCCGTTCTCTTGATTTTTGCTCAAATTTCCTTCTCTACCTGCCAAAGCCCTTGGAGAACTAGACTTTCTGTCACACAGAGTGAGTAATTATCCACATTTAGGCGTAGAGTATTTCAGTCGCAGAGCTCCCTTTCACTCTTAGTCATCGCGTGTTAGGGGTAAACATTTGTTTGCTCTCTCAGTTTAAGTAGTTTTCGTTAGTTTCTCCTTTACTAGAAGAGAAGTTGGCCAAATATCAAAACATTTAGGTTCACATTGAAGCCACATCCTAACCGTTTTCGAATTTAATATTATAGGAAGATTCACAATTCACCATGGGAGCGTATTCTGCAGAAAGTTTGATTTAATACTGTTTTTGCCGCACCCCAGAGCGATGAAAACGGTAACGCAATGCTCAGTTGATCCCCAAATAATTTATTTCACTTTCCTTGCGTGCACGGATGAGCAATTTACAAAAGTTTCACTGGGTTTTTGCTCCGTCGAATTAGGAGGGTTTTTTCGTCAGAGAAACTATTACTCTGCGCTCTCTCTACAGCAGATGGTGTGCTGCACATTGAATGTAAGCTCACGGTTGTTAAGAGGGAAGGAAACTGTTTTCTCTTTAAGATGAAGATGAGCAAAACAAAGCCTGGTTGTTTTTCTTTGACTGTTTGTAGTGTAATTGTTTAGGTAGGTTGCCTTACTAGGACCACGTGGGGCTGCCATCTTGACTATTGCGTTCGAGATAACACGTTTCTCAATTCGGCCATCCGCTGCTGTTCTGACGTTGTTGTGAGCTGCCCCTTACCTGGGAAAAAGACGCTCAGAAAGATTGGGATTTCTTCTTTCGCTTTTGTCGACCAGTGTAATGTCCTTGAGATTTTGATTGTATTGATAGTATTTATTTACCACGTAGCTTTTAAAGATAAATTCGACATGACTTTTACACCGATTTTGTGCTATTATGAGTATTAATTTTGTTTCTTACTTTTTTCAAGGTGGCATTGAAACTGCAACCCCAAATTTCGAAGAGAGCCTACTGATTGGTATCAATTCACTTTTATTAGTTTTTGATCATGCAACCTGGTCTTACGAAAATACTAAAAAGTACAGATATTTTGGGTATGAGTATAGCTTTTTGAGGTACAAAAATACAGGGATCATTAACTTAGTATCTTGGTATTTGTTTCATACTGTTGTAGACCCGAACAGCTCTGAATTTCTAATTTTTTGCATTATCAGCGCCATAATATTTTTTGATATTTCAGTAATGTTAAGTAGGGGAACAGTTCCATTATTCATCTTAGCCCGTATATTCATCTTAAACAACATGAAAACACAATTGAAAACAGGAAAAAACGCATATTTTCTAGCTGAACTAATCCACTAATCCATGGAATGGGTTTTTCTCAGTTCACTTTAGATTCTCAAAAACTCACTTGAAAGCTCTGAATTTGCTGTTATAGTCGGGCATCCGTACTCGAAAACTCATTTATTTCAATCACCTACATCAGGATACAAAATCCGCGCATTGCTCTATATGGTTACAACGGGACTCGTTCAGCAGCCAAACAAAGTTTTATCATCACTAACGGACCACTTTTTATTTTAATTGCTAAACAAAATCACTTGCTACACTAAGGATACTTCAATCTTTGCAATGTTCACCTCAAATTTCCAAAAACAAGCTTGAATCAACAGAAATATATGAGATGAATTTTTAAAAACCAAAATTTCAACTGTACGTATTTTCTACTGTTTTCACTGCGTTGAAGAAAATCAAAAGTTGCGAAATCAGTTTCTGTTAATACGAAAAAATCATACTGAAAATGTTGAATTATTCCAACATAATTGGCATAAATCGACAGCACTGCAGTGGTTACCTAGGTTACCAATTTTGCACGTAAACAACTACAGGGGATACCTAGGTAACCTACTACGATGGTATGCGGCTACGTTCATTCATGATAATGTGATTCATTCATGACTAACAGTGTGATGAATATGGGGGCGTCGTGACATGAATAATTGAGCAGTGATTGAAGTTTTGAGATGGATATGGAAGCGTTGTGAAAAATTGTTTGTTTTACAAATTTCAGGATAAATCTAGCTAAGTTTACTAAATATACAATGCTGGGCGATTCCATAAGAGCACGTAGGCGTATTTTGTTTATTTTTTCTTTGGTGTTCAATCCGTGCGTTTTTCGTGAATATCGGCTTAATGAGTTGAATAATGGAACAAATATCCTAGTAAACTTCAATGCCCTTCAAATTTCAATATATTAAGTGGTGCCAGCAACCTTATTATGAACCAGGGGGTTCTTCTCTTCAATATGTGAAAAGAGCAGAATGAATATTCAGTGCTCACTTCTTGTCCATAGGGTTTGCAATATTCCCGGGGAACGGGATTGAACAATCTCATTTCTAGGGAATCCCCGGGATTCGGTAATGAAAAATTCTCGGCAAAAATGAGATTTAAAACAAAGTTCATTAATAAAAGGTAACAAAATATTGTTTACTATTACATTATCAATTCGCATGAAAAACGAATCAAAGTAACAAAATAAAAGTTAATATCAGAATTCGCGATGGATTCTGTTGCGAATATATGTAGAAGAAAAAGGTGCCTTGGTCTTCATCTCGCCTAACAATCGTTTCAGATCCACTGACAATTTTCCGTTAATCCCAAATAATGTAATTTCCTTCTGTAAAATTTTGATCACTTCCGCTGAATCACCGCTGGCATTTGAATACCAGTATACCGATTCCAGCTTTTGCTACATTACATTAAAAACTGGAGTGTCTAAATCTTCCAGTTTGTTAATCAGCAAAGATGATTTAAACGTTAAAATCGCGACCACGACCCAAGTTACCCTGACTTTGAGTTTAATCGAATTATTTATTTCAGGTCGTATTGATTTACGGGCTTAAAGTTTTGTATAAATTCAAAAATTTTATTTAATTTTTCGCATGAATAAGAGAGCAAATATTTTTAACAAATAGTTGAAGGAAATAATTTGATATTACACGACAAATAAATATTGATCGTCATTTCAAGCAATAGTTTGCTTTGTGTAATGCCCACTTTGGAGCTGCTATACCGTTTGACGACGTCAGCTTCGCGTTTTGATAGGGTATTAATTTTTATTGCATTATTACATACAAAACTATAGTAAATCTTACGAAATTTTTCGAGTATCTAGAGAATCCCGGGAACAAATATTTCTGTTCCCAGAATTCGAGAATCCCGGAAAAAGATATTTCCCGGGATTGCAAACACTATTGGTCCAGCATGAGCGTTGCGTGTAGCAAATTTTTGCACCATACTCCTCGTCTACGTGATGCTGTGTTTCTGCAATTCGTAGAAAAGTTACAAACACTCTCTGCTTAAACCACAGTTGACTCAAACAAGAGTGGTAGATCACTCTTGATAGAATACACAGAAGTACATCGCGGTGCACACTGCTGAGATGAATTCGATAGCATTCGAAGAGAAAACATGCGTCACGGGCGGTTGGATTTATGTTTTTTATCTTCAGTTTCAAGTTGCAAAGCAAACAACGCAATCTACTTTCCTACCTAGACGCTCCCCTCATTTGCTATTAAATTTTGCTTGCTGTTGTATAGTTATTGAGCGTAATGTCCTCTCGTGTGAGAAAGCTCATACCTGTTTATTATCTCTCTGGAAAGATATTCCAGACTCCAAGCTGTATTTTGCAATCTCCTCAGTTACAAACGATTCGTTGCTCTCTACAGCCAAGTGCCCCGCTTTACCCACTAGTGTGTGAGAGCAGTTGTTTTCGCAGTGAACAATATTCTCCTACACGCTAGTGATTCTCTGAGGATAAAAACTCTGCAATTAACCTTTTAAATTTTTTTGACTGTTCAATGCATTCAGTAACATTTAAACTGCTTGGAAAAGTATAACTTTCTGTGAAATTGAGAGGTCAGCTGCCAACATTCACGCTGCAAAGGAGCTTTTATGGATTCAGCGGTAATTTCGCTAAATGTATTACTGTTATTAGAATACCTGATTGATGTCTGCGTTAGAAAAATGAGTCATAACAGACCCAGAGGCCTTTTGTGGTTGAATCGCCTTTTTACTCAGAATGTCAGAATGGAGCTAAAACATAGAAGCCTTCGAAGGAGCGAGTTCAACTACCATTCCTGTGAATTTTGGAGCTCCTAGCAAGGATTTTCAGAGACTTAAATAAGGTTTTCCCGTAAGCACCAGTAGAAGCGACGAACCCGGCGACCTTTTGACGTACCTCTGCTCTCACTATTGGCAGTAAAATTTACAGGAATAGTTAAAAAGCCTTAATCTTTCTGGGCACCTTTTAATCGCTTTTTCCGACCTATGTTCCGACCTAAAATATCGAAATCACATCTACGGAGTCATTTCATGCATCTCATGTCACAAAAAAATGTTTTAGGAGGTCACTTGAAGCAAAGATAAATAGGCAATTTAAAAAAAAAACTTCCATTGATGTCATCCGTTATCTCTCATTGTTGATTTTAGTAGACAATTCACTAAAGTCAACCTAAAGCTGGGTCTTCCATGTTGAAATTATTCAAATGCAATGCAAATTTTATTGTTAAGAAGTAAGACGATAGACATTGTGAAATATTGACTTTTGTTTTTGTGTACAAAACCAGTCTGGTGGTCTCATCGGGATGAATCTCTCAATAATGTAGTGGACTGAGAAAAAATGGGCGACAAATTACTCTCAGCATGACTCAGCGTGGTCATTTGACGGTTACGCTCATGTATGAGTAGGTACTTTAACTAGCCGTTCTGAATGTAAATTGTCTCTTCAAGAGCTTGCACAGGCAGCAGTACATAGTGAACATGCTAGTTTGCGGTTGTTAACGTCGGAGATCTTACATAAAAAACTGCACTAACGTTTATCATACATACACGTATGTATGCCGACGCCGGAGGCGTAGCACGCATCAAGCTGTTCGCAATTGTCTACCGAGGCAACACAAAAAGGCTTACCTGCCGACGGTCATGAAGTATCGCCTTACGAGACGCTAGTAGTGTGTGCCAATGAATTTGTAATGTCATCTCCGCCGGCGGCGTTGTCATAGCGTACGACGCACGGATATCACCAATGCCCCCATCTAACGCAAACCTTCCTCAGTAGTCCAGCTCGCGTCGCGTGCCATTGTCCAGTGTACCGATTTTGCTCCGTTCGTTGTCCGCTCTGGAGTGCACTTTGACACCGAACATATGTTTTCACACACCCGCGTTTGTTTTTATCTCACCGTTTGCTGTCATCTTCGTTGGCGTCATTCTGTGCACCAAACAACCTCATTTGTCGCCGACCAACAGAGGTGACCTTAGCTCCAATTCGACGATCGACGCCAATGATGATGGTGCTGTCAAAAACAGACGCCACCGTCGGAGACAGGGCCTGAGGTTTGACGTAAACTCTCGAGCCCGGGTTGTTTTTGTTTCCCTGATTGCTGATGCTGCTGGTTGTTTGTTTTTTCTTCTACCCGGCACAGGGCAGAAGAAATATTTACCCACTTTTAATTAGTGTTTTACATATGATTATTCATTGCAACGGTGTGCGTGTTCAGCTGCTCAGCTGAATTGACAACGGAACGGATCGAGTGCGCTAATTGTTCCGGGACTGGTCGGAGGTCAGTACACGAGGAAACCCTTGGCTGTGATCATGTTCAAGTAGTTTTAAGATTGCGATCTGACATTCGTGCGTCATTTCAATGCTAGGAAAATTGTAAATTTAAGCGGATAACCGAAGTCGGAATAGGTTCCGAATGTGTCAAGTAGTAAATATTAAATCATATTTTTAAAATAATGTTCGCAATAGTGAGTGGAGAATTCGAAAGTTAAGCTGTGAATAGTTACTAATAAGTAGAAAAAATTTGAAGAGATTACTGCAACGCGGTGAAGTGGAAAAGTGTGAAAAAAATTTATGTTGTGTGAAAAGTTTATCTCCTAGAAAGTATACAAACCATCACAGCGTTTTCGGATTGAATTTTGGGCGTTACGTACCACAAACGTCTGCAAACATGGGGAGCGTCTCTAACGATTTGTACAAGGGAACTCTCGTCGATGAGAACCAGCAGTTTATATTAGATGGTAAGTTACTGAATGATCATCATCGTTTTTCGTTTTTGAAATATGTTACTTATCATTTCCTATGTGAAATCATCCGCCAAATTCAAACCTGGAAAATTTATACTTAAAAATAGAGAATGATTCATGATTTTCTCACCATACCAAATAAAATCTTATAAATAAAATTCCATTTATGTTGGCCGTACTTGATTGATTGTAATTTACAGTTTCGTAAAGCCCCAATTGTGTCGCGAAATGTTGGGATGCAGCCAGCGTTACGACCTTCCTTTTACGACCAATTCCACTTCACACAACCGTCCGAATAAAAGCAATAAAATACGAGATTGACGATTTGCGGACTTTATCGGTGCATGCTACTGGTGAACCGACATGACTTGTGAGTTAATATGGGTTGAGTAATAATCTGTATGTCGGTAGTTTGATGAATCGTACGGTAGCTTATCGTGTCGAAATTGTGTAGGTCCCTTCATCATTCTGATAAATGGAGCAAATGTAGTATTGCCGATACATAATTGAGACTTATCTTGAAATTGAAACTGAAAAAAGTAATGATGAAGGCTCGGTAACTTTAATAGTCTTGGGAAATAAATTTCACCATACAAAGTACGGTGAAAGCCAGGTAGAAAGTCTAGGCAGCACATATCATACCTATCCTGAAATACAGAGGCCATGACTTTTACCGCTGACGGTTGCATCTTCAGGCGTTTTGGCCGACATTCTCTTTTCAGTTCTTTTAACTGTTCCAGTTGAAGCGGAATTCCACTATTAGTAAAAGCGGAATTTCACAAGAAAAGAATTTTACTTATTAAACCCAACAATTTCTAATTTGTGAATTTTATGACTGCCTGAATTATTTCGTTCCGGACATTTAATTCGGACTTATTTAATCGCCCAATTCAGCAGCAACCACTCAAATCAGGCTTCCGGCGGCGCTTCTATTTGCGAAAAAAGCGAAAGCGCATCGTAATGCTTTCCCATGACGGCAGAACTTCGGCAACACTTTGGCGCACAAAGAAACCGTTGTTGTTAAAATTTTGGATCAATTATGCAATCAACTCGGAAGCTTAATTCATAAATATTCATCACATCATCCGGCGGGGCTGGCCGACGACGACGACGACGGGGTGAAAGAAAACCGTGTGGAATTTGCTATCACTCAAAACAGCAACGAACGCTAGCCACTAAACCGCCATGACGACGGGAATCTGGTCAGTTCCCAGGCCACCACCGCCTTGGCTGCGGTTTGAAAAGCGACTCGGAAGCCCTTTTGTGTGCGATTCTTCACGCTGGACGGATTGGTGTTCACCTGTTGCCAAACAAGTTGTTTATGCTGCAATTTATGGGTGACAGTGATGCTAGTGATCCACCCGTATCCCACACCGCCTGCCTCCAAATGTCAAAAGGGTTGTTTACCTTGGCCGCTCTCCAAACGGTCGATGAATGTTTCGCTATTGGATTTTGTTTTATGAGAAATAAATATTCATTTGCACAATCGCGGGTCTCCCACGGCATTCAGCAGTCTCGGCCGGGTTGGTATTCTTTTCTTCTAGCCTGGGCTTCTTTATCCCAGCCGGCGGCAGCAGGTTGCGGCTAAGACGAAAGCAAAAAGTCAACAACAACAGCAACAACTACAAGCAGCACGGTTCGGGAGATTGAAATGCAATGAATGATAAAATGCCACTATTTTTCACTTTTTGCCTTCCACCTAGCCTTGCTCGGCTTTAGAGTCAGCCAACATGAATGGGAGGCATGCATGGCTTGGTGGTATAAATGCAGACATATTTCTTACCACTTTGTTTTTATAGTTTTTTTTTTTACTATTGCTGTCTACATTTTATTGATAGTTTGATTAATGGAAACCGTTTTTGCACATAGACACAGGTATTTTTTTTAGACGATCGAAACAGTCACAAAGGTTGCAATAGAGTTGTTTGTTCGACCGCCCACCATAATCCAAACCCCTCTGCCGTATGTCAACTAGCAATTCAGCACCTGGATTATATGAGTGCAACAGATTGTGGAAAAAAAAAACGTCAAAGCAAAAGAAAAGATGGAAATTCTTTTAAAATTAACAGCTGTCTCCTCCCTGTGACGATGACTGGGGCGTTAGCGATTAAGCTGAATATGTTGTCCTGCGAGGGAATTTTTTTACCCCTACCTGTACTGACGACGAGTCTAAATTGTATCGAAAGTCGAACTGCTGCTACCTTGAAGCCAACGTTCGAATGTTCGACTGTTCGCCACCATGAAAAACCCTTAAAGAGGTGGGTGGAGGTTGTTTTTTGTGTTTTTGTTTCAAAAACTGCACGGTAAAGCATTTGCAGACCTGTCATTAGCGAAGGGTTTCACGCTAATTTTTTGTGATTGCCAACTATGAAAGGAAAGGTTTCGTCGTAAGTGACCTTCTTACACATTTCTGCATTTCATTGGTATTGCGAGTTATCTGTTCACTGTCCATAAATTCACAAATCATCGTTCATTAATCTGGTAGTTGGTGCGTTTTTGTATTGAAAACCCCAGAAACGTACATACATAAAACATCACTCTACTCATTCATTTATGGATTGTCAAGTATCAAAGTTTAAGTAGTTTATGGTACAAGGTCTAAGCTTTAAAAAAAGTATTTGATGATGTGCTCCGGTTTGCCTTTTTCTCCCCTATATGCATTTAAATCTGCGAAATAGTTTAAGGAAAAAACGCTCTAACTTAGTATAGAACGATTGTAGCAACATGCTGTCTTCGAAAAAAAACCTGTTGGTCATTCATGTTGGTCATATTTGTCTAGAACATTATGTTCATGAAAAAAAAGTATTTGAAAAATTATGCTAGAAAAAACTGAATTTGAGAAGGTTGACAGAGAAATTTAATATCTTCTGCAAAGTTTCATGTTTTGAAAAGCTCTACAACTTTGCTAAAGAAACTATTCATGTATCTTCGCTGTATCAAAAGTTAGTTTTTTTATTTTTATGATAGTAGGCCATGATCAAAACATTTTCTTATCAACATTTCCGTAAAATTGCCTTTTCCGATCACTGTACACTGGTCGTTTACTTACGGCTCTAAGCAGACTCTAAATCTAAATCGCTAAACAAAATACAGACTTCTCGGCCGTAAATGAAATTTCTAAAGTTAGGCTAAACGAATTGCGGTTTAGGTCTGCGATTTCAGGCAGGCCAACAGGATTGCTACCACTGAGCGTCAGAGTACCATGTCTATGTACCCTCACGTGACGTGTGACTGATTGATCCGAGCCTGTCCGTCGAGTGTCCCTTGAGAGATGCTGTTGGGTGTTTCAAGAATAGTAGCCTTCCTGAGGTAAAAATACTAGACTGCAAGTAATTGCGGTCAGTAACACTCTTAAAGGGTAAGAATAGCTACACCCCGTCAGACTCGTATCGAATCACATTTGCCGGATCTGCGTTGCCCAGCTATGTCTCGATACACAGAGTTCGATTGCCTGTGCGGCTGTATGTGCCTCGAGCTGTATGTGCCTCGAGGGTCCGAATGGAATCTGGCAGAACAAAATTATTTGCACTCTCAGGGTTCAATCAATCGGTTTCCGGTCTTCTACAAAGTTTCTTGGTTTAGTGGGGGCGTCAATTTGGATGTTTGAATTAGTTCGGAATTCAGCCGCGAAGGTGGCATTGTGATACCAATTTCTTACTCTTACACGCTAGAGCTTTGAGGTTTACGAAAAAGTTGTAGATCTCTAGGTTCTATGAAACTTAAAAAATATATAAAATATTTAGCTCTTCAAATTTCAGAGATCTATAAGTTTTTATAATTGCTAATTCACAAAATCGTGTATTTTTTCCAAACATCGTGTCATATTTTTACTCAAGTACCTGAAAAACTTGTGTACTCGGAAGAAAAAGCCGTAATTATTCAATTTCTTTTGAGAAAAAATTCTAAGAAATTATTTGGAGTGAACTCGTAAAATTATCATAGGAAAACGGCAAATTAAGACAAATTTTACAAAAACTCGTAGGGGAACTGCTCCAGTATTTATCTCATCAAGCCGATTTTCACGCAGAATGTACGGATTAAACACCAATGTTTCACGAAATCATTGAACAGATAAACAAAATACGCTTACGTGCTCTAATGGAATCGTTCAGCATTGTATATTTAGTAAACTTAGCTAGGTTTATCCTGAATTTTGTGAAACAAACGATTTTTCACAACGCTTCCATATCCATCTCAAAACTTGAATCACTGCTTAATTATTCATCTCACGACGCCCCCTTATTCATCACACTGTTAATCATGAATGAATCATATTATCATGAATGAACGTAGCCGCAGCCCGTCGTAGTAGTAGACCTAGATATCCGCCGTAGTTGCTTACGTGCAAAATTAGTAACCTAGGTAACCACTGCAGTGCTGTCGATTTATGTCAATTATGTCGGAGTAATTTATTTGACATTATTAAGTTTATTAACAGAAACTGATTTAGCTGCGTTTGATTTTTTTTCAACGCAGTGAAAACAGATGAAAATACATACAGTTGAAATTTAGGAATTGTGGAAATTCATCTCATATATTTCTGCTAATTCAAGCTTCTTTTTGGAAATTTGAGGTGAACATTTAAAAGATTAGAGTATTCTTAGTGTAGTGAGTGGTTTCGTTTAGTGATTAAAATAAAAAGTGGTCCGCTAGTGATGAAAAAAACTTTGGTTGGCTGCTGAACGATTCCCGTTGTAGCCGTATAGAGCAATTCTCGGAATTGGTTTTTCTGATGTAGGTGATTGAATTAAATGAGTTTTCGAGTGCAGATGCCAGACTATAATATCAAATTTAGAGCTTTTAAGTGAGTTTTTGAGGATTCTACTTCATGAGAAATCTAAAGTGAACTAGAAGAATCCATTCCATGGATTAGCAGATTGGTGTGGTTAGAAAATATGCATTTTTCCTGTTTTCAATTGTGTTTTCATGTTGTATGGGCTGAGATGAATAATGGAGCAGTTCCCCTACTCAAACAAGTTAGTTTACAGGTTAATCAAGTGCTCATCGATTTATTTCAAATGGAACTGATGATTGGTTCTGCTTCTCGTCAACGTGACATTAAAAGATAGCACCGCGTCACGTCTTTTGTTGATACTTTTCGAATGCGTAAGTAGTGGTTAATCGGTGGAATATAACCAAAAATAGGGTTGTTGAAAATGAAACATATGATTATTAACTAAAAGCGAAGGTTAACAGCGATTTTCAATTGAAAAAAACTTTGTCAGGTCCTGGTATATGTAAAGGAATGTTTTTTTCATCCTCTTTCTAATATTGGGCTGATTGGACAGTATTTCTACTGAGATTTTAACAAAAAAAAAAAACAAATGGTCGAGTCGAACATGCTTTGGTAATTTTATTATAATTTTTATATTAGACAACATACATTTTTTTCACAACATGGTTTATGTAAAAATGTATGAGCTTTTCAGTGGCGTAAACGTTTTTGAGGTACGTGGGTGGGCGCCTGTTAAAAAAGCCGGTTTTTATGAAATAAAATCAATATGGCGGCTAAATTTAATATGACGACCATCAACTTTGATGATTGAAAAAAAAAAACCCTATCTATGATCGCCATTTTCCCTTTCCGATACTATGCTGATTCAAAATTCTATTAAAAATTATATCAAAGTTATTAACTCTAAGGAGACATTCAAAGAGTTAGAGCAATTCTGGCTAGCCAAGTTTTGACGATAAACGAAAAAATTTATTAGTTTACAGTTAACTAGGTGTCCATTAATTTGAATAACCAAATGCAGTTTCTTTACTTATTCAACATTGGCATTCAAACAAACATAACATGAATCGTTTTCAATACCTTCATGTAAATAGTAAGCCCGTCTCAACGAAATTGCTTGAATGCTGAAATCATGAAAAATCGCACAAATCTGAATAAAAACAACAAGAATTTTTAAAAATATAATAAAAAAATCCTCAAGGAATACATTACAAAATGCAACTAAAATAAAAACGAAATCCAAAATAGAAGAAATTTCAAATATGTCAAACATGTGAAAAATAATGACGAAAATAACAAAAATTTCTACAATGACATAAATGATAAAAATTGCAAGACTGCCAAAAAAATGACCTATATCAAAATACACAGATGACAAAAATCCCATATAAAAGCAGAATAATAAACTGAAAAAAGCGATATTAACTATGGAAATGTGAAATTGAATAATAGAAAAAAAGAAAAGAAAGTAACTAACGATCAAAATGACAAATGTCAAAAATGACGAAAATGACAAAAAGAACGAAAATGCGAAAATAGCAAAAATTTAAAAAAGGTAAAAATACCACAGAGAAATACGAAAACAATCATCAAAATGACTCAATTCACGATAACGACAAAAAAGCCAAAAGCGATAAAGTTTTAGTCTAGTTTAGACACACCTTAAAACAAAACTAATGTGAAAGCTTCTATGTAAAACACTTTATTTACCCTGAAAATTTGAATAAATAAAATAACAATATAAAAAAAGGTGAAAACGAAAATAACAAAAATATTTCAATGATGCGTTACAAATGCTACAAATATCTTAAGTGTCAAAAATTTCACAAATGTTAAAAATATCACATGTGCAAGATAGTACAAAATATCGATTACGAGGGAAACTTCTTCAAGAATAAAATTTCAAAATGCCAAGATGTCAAATCTGTCAGTGCCACAAATCCTCGAAATATCAAGAATGTAAAATAAAATAGTTTAAAAAGACAACAAAACAAAAACAACAAGGAACGAATTTAGAGGTAAACTTGGATTTAGAGCTCGATAGCATGAAACTTTCTGCTACAAAGTTGTCATAATAAAATGTTTACAGGGTGGCGAACAAGTTTTCAAAATGAAATTCCCTGATATTCCCTGAAATATAACATTAATTTTCCTGATATTTTCCAGCATCCGGCACAAAAAAAAGTGCAACGTAGATAAACGCAACTTTGAAATCTCAAAGCAAGAACCATAGACGTCTTAAACCAGCCTTGTATGCAAAAAAAAAATTTTTTTGCACTAAAGAGTCGTTTAAAAAATAATCGCGTCTCGGTTAAAAAATTTTCCCTGAATATTTTTCAGTTCTCCTTGATATTCCATGATTTCCCAGAGCGAAAACAAAATCCCGGACATTCCCTGATTTTCCAGGTTTTCGACACCCTGCGTTTATTTGTCAGTTATTAAAAATTAGGGTTACCAAAACTTTCAATTGATTTGGAGCAATTATGCTGAAAAAAGTTTTTTTTCTTTCTTTGAGAATAACCGATTTAGTGCAATTTTAATAGATTGCACTTGAAACATCAGTATAAGGAAAATGTTGAAAGAACCCTTCATCCCAGAAGATCATCTAATGTTTATTTCCTTGAGGCTAAACGATTTTGATGTCTCGAAGGTAAAGTTTTTGAAAAAAGTTTCCCACACAACCAATATCTCTTTTATGGTGCCATTTTTACGGTTACAGTGAGCGTCCGGTGTGGCTCTGAGTCATTGTTTGTTTGCTTTTCGATACCACAAAAGGCACAATGTTGAATAATGTAATTGTAATTAAATTCATTCGGGTGTTGTAAAGCACTCTGCAGGGTGTTTAATAAGCTCGAAAACACTTGAAATATGCATTAAAAAATAAAAATACAAACTATCCTTTCCTGAATCAATTTTCATTGAAGCAATGTTTATTGAGAACCTTTAGAACATATTAGCTGAGAGTACCTACACAACGATAAAAGATTTTATTTGAACTTATTGAATACCCTGTAATTATAATGTTTAGCTCTACGTCACCATTTCATACAACCGCTAGGGCTGTATATCTTGTAGTATTATTTCGATTGTCTCATCAAAACTTTCTTCCGATGACTTTTAGAGTTTTTAGGACATACATTTTGCAATGCCGAAATCGTATACACTAAGGTTGCTTTCTATGCCGTTTTTTTACGCGGGTTCCGGAGTTTACGCGGTATTTTAGGCGGATTTCGGGATTTATGCGGTTTCTTTTTACGCGGATGTGTGCGACTATAGTGCATATCTCGTTTCATTGGAGAGTTATTTATGTTTTTCATCTAAAACTATGCCCTTTTCATTTTTGTTGTTGCGCTTTCTGGGACAAACATGAAAAATATCTCTGGCGTTATTTTGCAGAGCAAATTTGGCTCTACACTTGCATTTTATTTTACATTTGAGTAAGTTCAATCTGAAAACATGATATTAATTAGAATAAGTCTATGATTTTCGCATTCAAAAATACACACATCTGATTCCTCGATAGCTAATAACCTTTCATTTGATCCAAAAACATCGAAAATTCATTCTCTAGTTTGAAAGTAATGAATTTTCAAAAATAAATAATATAAAAAGAGGCGCTTTACCTGGTCACCTTATTTCGGAACTGGTCATTTAAAGTACATCATTTGTGCTCAATACTAAAAGCATAGACAAACAGACGTGACTCTTCGAAGAAAAATCCTGAAAAAACTTCGTCCTTATTCGAAACGTTACACTCATGCGCCACCATGTGAGCTTATTGCCTACTTACTTCTTTCCGTAAAACGGTTTTTGTCTTTGCTAATGGGTGTGCGCGCTTGCTTAAATTAACACCAGCGGCATTACTGACGGTTTTTATCTAAGATGATGAATGTGCACGCTTCCTTAGCGACACTAGCGGCATTTTTGCCTACTGAGCAAAATTTCAAAATAATCGGTATTTTTCTGGTCGATGAAATCTTCATCGAGTGACACGTCTGTTTGTCTGTGTTAAAAGATTGATCTTCATCGAAAAAAGGATTAGACTTGTTTATCGTTTGATCATTAGGGTGACTAGTTCCGATCACATAACTGATAAAAAAGACAAAAATGTCTAATAACAAAACTGGCCGGAAAAAAAAGCTTAAAAAAGCTGGAAACAAACGATTAAATATGACACAACTTTTAAAAATACCAAGAATTTCAAGAATGACAAATATTTAGAAATGTCGAAATTGTCAGGATGTCTTGAAAAGAGCAAAAATAAAAACAAGAATGGGTCACCCGAAACAATGTTCAATTCTCAGAGATGGCGCTGCAGTGGTAGCGGTAGTAAAATCGAAATTTCAGCGAGCATTTTGCTTAATGACCGGAAAAACTGTTATTAGTTACTCTGTTTTTATATTATTCTAACTTTCTAGTACTTACTTTTACTATTTTCAATCTATTTTTATCAAAAAACTTGATTTTGCTGACTACTATATTGAGTCAACGGAAAATCAAGTTTTTTGCTAAAAATAGATTGCATATACTGCCGCGCATAGTAAGTCAGTCCCATTTGCATTTTCAGTAAAATTGAATTATTACGCGTAAATGGTAGCTAGCAATGCATAGTTTCGTAACAATGGATGAGCTAAACAACTTTGTTCTGAAAAACTGCTGGAAAACATCCAAACATATTGTCCCATCTCGTTATGTTATAAAATCATATGCAATGTTATAAAATCATATAAAAACGCGTTTTTCTCGGCTTACTGAAAACGCAGGTGGAACTGACATGCTATGCGCGGCAGTATAGTGAAAGTAACTACTAGAAAGTTGGAATAATATAAAAACAAGGTAACTAATAGCAGTTTTTCCGGGCAATAAGCAAAGTGCTCGTAGAAATTTCGATTTTACTACCACTACCACTACTGCGCCATCTCTTAGAATTTAACATTGTTTCGGGTGTCCCATAGTGAGTGATAGATAAAATTTTGGAATTTTATCTACTGCTGTCAAAAAAGGTACATGTACTTAAATAAAATCTAATTCATTCCTCATTAAGACACACTCATAAAAGATTTGGAACATAGGAGATCATGACAGCTGCACGATAGTTGCGGATGACGAGCTTCGCACCTTCCTCAAAAGTAGGCACTAGGCCACTAGATAAGCATATTTCCTAGTTTCCGAAAATTTTTCCATTTTACAAAGACGTTTAAAAAGACGTTCTAGGACTAGTGTATGTTCATTAGAAAAATACTTCAAAACCACGGGAACAATTTCGCAAATCCAATGGCGTTTGGAGGCGCCTAGTCTTGGTAGATAGGTTGCTAGGGATTTCGAAAATAAATGCAAAGCATTAACGGTCGTGGTCTTTTTCGGGATTATGTGCTGTACAGTCTCTGGAACAAATTTACAAAGTGATTTAAAATTTCGAATGCCTTTAATAGTATGTACCATACTTTCGCTAGATGATATACGAGCTTTAAATTCTGCTACGAAACTTGCTTATTAGCGTTCATTTAACGTTCCATGCCGCTTGCGAAAGCGGAAGGCAGGTGATAATCACCATGCAGTGGACAGCAAAACGACCGCCAGCGCAGGAAATTAGTTTCTAAATTCTGCGTTTAGTACAATAAAATTAGTTTGCGAATAAAACGAATAATCATAACACACTTCCCTCCTACCACTCCTATCGCGGAACCTTCAGCGTCACTCGGGGTGCCCCAGCTATCATAACTAGGGTCCATCCTATTGAGTAACACAATGCCGAACGACACATTTCGTTATGTTGGAACAGCACAATAGAGCACGCTTCACCAATTTCCCAGTAATCGAACCAGATTTATACCGTAAAATCAGCGCAAAACTGCCGAACCGAACCGGGGTTGGCCTGTAAAAATAAATTGCAACCCCCAGAATAAAACTTGACGCAATTCGTTCATTCTTCCCGCATCGATTTCGCAGTCGCGGCGGCTCACGCAATCTGGCCGTGAAAAGTGCGCCCATTCGCGAAACTTTTTTTCCTAAAAACCAGCCGGTGATCGTTTTCTTCCGCAGACAATCGCGATAATTCCATCTGATGATGGTGGCTGTAAACCGACGCGATACCTACGGACTGTCGTATCGACGGAATGCTTTTGCTGGCTATCTCGGGTTCATTGGCACCTCGTTGGGCAACGCCGAAACTGAATCAGAAATTGGATTGAAAATGGCGCTAATTAATCTTGCAAACACGCACCACAATAATAACCAGACAAGGGCCCCGAAGAAGGCAATCCAAGCCGCGAGGAGAATGCACCGGCACAAACGGATTGCATTCATATACCCATTAGGGTATTAGCCATCACGCCAAAAATTTCTGTACAAAAGGCGTTTAAATTCCTTCACAGTTCGATTATTGCGCGAGGGAAAGGCGGCTTTGTTTCAGGCGCAGGGTGCCGTGCCGGGAGATTCAGAATTCGATTTGGAGCTCCGGGGAGGTGTCGCGGCCGCGGATTGAAACCGAAAATTTGTTTTTGGTCGAATGACGGATTTTCCCTCCTTCGCGCACCCGCGCGGACTCGGTTTAATTGGATTTTCACTTTCAACCCGCTGAAAAACCAACCGAGAGGGAAAGCTGGCCGACTTTGCGTTCGCAAAATGCCATGCGGGCGATTGTTTACTGTTTTTTTTTGTTTTACTATGAATCACACACACGCTGTCCGGGGAGTGTGGCGCTAGAAGATGTGTATCAAAAGTTAGAGCTCATTAAACTTTTAGCGCTAGTATGATAATACTATTTTATTTGTGCAAATTATGAGTTATTAAATAGCTCTGTCTGTTTTCACAAGTAGTTTCCTTCTAATTCGATCAACATTTGATCTAATTTGGCAGCGAACGCTTCAAAGTTTACGTTTCAGCTGTAAGGGGTCATCCACATACTAAGTGGACAGATTCCAAACGATTTTGACCCCCCCCTCCTCCTTCGTTCAGTCCAACCCTGTCATCTGTCAAACGGGTACAGTGTTGCTAGTTTCAATGTTATTGTTTTCTGTAATAGACTCGGTGTATAAGAAACCACACAATTTTGAATTTATACTTCCTAACTATACAAAGTACAGTCACGCCTAGTTACTCCACTTCCAGTGAATGGGAAACCGGGAAACCTTACACCGTCACTCAATACCAATCTGTTCCGCTCTGGAAGCTTCACCGTCTCTCGAGCGATTATGCTCCTAAAAACAGTAAACAGGGATCACATGCATCGATCCATCAACCCACTCACCAGCCGGAGTGGATGACAGAAATGCAGAGCAATCCCAAACTGCAAGTTGTACGCGAAAAGAAGAAAACGGAAATTATACACCGTTTTCAGGTAATCATGTTTCATGCAATCATCATCGTTCGCCACCCACCCACAGAGAAGCTGCTGCATCTGTGCTGATCTGGTGCGAGCGGGAGCAGATGGGACGGACTGAATGGCGTCAACATAAACCACTCACACACAGACGCAAAACACCTTGCATTACGCATCTTCATCGGAGCCAAACGCTGCGGAGTTCGCACGTGATTGACAGTTGCACCTATAGCGAAAGTGTGTCATCTGAGAACTGGCAGCAGTGCGTTCCAATTTATTGGAACAATGAAATTATTGTTCAGAAAATAATACCAGAGCTGCCGAGACAAATGGCAAACACGTGAAAGTTTGAGGGCCGAAACCGACTAACGCAATAACAGGGATGCGTGCTAACGCTCATTATCCCAGTGATCATCGAAGCAAAATTAATTAAATTAGTAAACATATATTCGCCAGTGCATAAACTTAACCGATGCTAAGAGTTTTATTGTTATAGTAACAACCTGACAAAACTACATACGTTTCTGGCCGCACACGTGAGAGCAACACCCATGTTTGCAGCAGCGGGGTAATCATCGTCCGCTTTCCCGCTCACTCTCTCTTTCATATCGCTCTTTCTAGCTCATTAGATTTGCAAAGCGAAATTCGTGCAACAGGCGATCCTGGCGATCGAAATGTGTAGAGCAGATATTTTTTCACTGAACCGGGCTGAAGATTTGCTTTCGTTATGACAGCTTTGATTGACTGAGGTGGAGGTAAAGGGGGGTGAGGGATCTGGGTGGTTCCACTGACTGACTGACTGCCTGTTTGTGTGCACTTATGGTTTATAGCCGGCTGTGTGCTGTAATGGGTTTATTGCTTTTTTCGCTGTTTTTTCTTACGCACAAATCGGCAGCAATCGAACGACTTCAGTCACGACTTCTGTTCGGTGCCGATAATGCTCCTTTTCAACACCTAGAAATGGTTTAAAAGGTGCCCTTTATGTTTTTGTTGTTGTTTAGCGTATGAAGCTAACCTAGTTCGCAGCTGGTTTAATTAAGGATAAAGATTTTCGTGTGAACACAGTGGAACACAAAGAACTATTAGTTAATAGGCTATTTTGATTGATCTGACGTTTCAATAATGGGAAAATAAAGTTGTGCTCTAGTACTCAATCTCGAAGTATACAACGATGGTGAGCGATGGGAAAAAAACAGTATTGATCACTAAGGTTTTCTACCTGAGTTGTTATTCTTATAGTACTTTTATGAGCTTCAACGTCGCGGGCAGAAAAACAGATTCTAGGTCACCGATCTTACTAACTTACTACTTGAAAACATATTTTTCAAATAACATACTTTGCATACGATATAAGTTCGCTTCCAAAGTAGATGAAGACAGTTTTATATTTGTGGCAATAACCAAGCATCAATATTCTGGGATGTGCATGGAATAATTTTCAAGAGAAAAAAAAGTGGCGAGTATTTTGCAAATTTAAGAAGCATTGTTATAATGAAATCAATAAAAAGAACAGCAAGGGAAAAAGCAAGTGTTGTCTCGTCATGATAACCAGTTCAAAAATCCCTTTTTGACGAGAAATTACGTCTTACGGCAACATAGGGGTGCAATTTAAAAACAGCAAGTTGACTATTTTTAAATGCTTAAAACTTCGTCAGTTTACCAACGGATTTCCTTGTTTTGCAATCGTTTGGAAAATTAGCTATGAAAAAAATTATAATGGTGTCATGATAACTATTGTACTATTGAAATATATAGTACCTTTCTAATCGCATATTTCGACCAGTCAGAGTTAAAACAAAGTGAAACTCTCAATGTCAGTTTGAATCAAACTAAACTTCCTTCTTCAGCCCAGCTGACACTTTTGTATACAAACGATTTGTTGTTGTGTTTTACTCGCTCGAGCGCGCAAGGACACGCTCACCGAAAGTATAGCTCTCAGTAGTCACGTATAAAAACTAGCATGCATAAATTTAGCGCTTATTGTATAACCGATCGCTGCAGCAAGAGGATGATTCCATTATGTATTCAAAGTTTTGGTAAAAGGTAAAATTAAATCAAATTTTATACATAATAATAATAATCCCGCAGCCTAAAATTCTCTTCCACTCTCTTCGGTCCTGGGTTACTCGTCGCCAACTTCCTAGGCGTCTCGACACTCGCAGATTCGCTTCAACTCGGTCTATCCAACATACACACTGGGCCCCAATGTTCCTGGTGCCTTGAAGAGAACCGATTTCACCACACTGTCGTCTGGCATCCTCGTGACATGTCCGGTCCATCGCAGCCTCCCGACATTCGTCAGGTTCACAATGTAGTACCTGCTAATTAGGGCGGCGCAATATGCTTCTGGATCGACGCGTCCTGCGAAGGCCAAAGTAGGTCCGATTTCCAGCTCAAATACGTCATTAGATCTACTTACTTGTGTTATTGTCGGCGGTTCCCAGAGATCTCTAGTATACGGACTCATCTAACACTTTGAGTTCATCTCCGTCCATGATCACCGTCCGTGAGAGGCGAATTTTGGTTTCTCTTTCATATACTTGGTTCTCGACGCATTAAATTTCAGTTCAACTTTGAGAGCCTCCACTTTAGGTCTGGCGTAGACGTGGAGGTCGTCTACGAAGCTTATGAGTTGATTACCTTATGCTAAAAATCGTGCCTCTCGCCCGCTCGTTAAATTATACCTTCAAGAGCAATTTTGAACAACGTGCAGGGCAGTCCATCCTCTTGTCTCATTTCTCTGCACGCTTTGAAGGGATTCGAGTGTGTTCCCCATACGCACACGTGAATAATACATCAATCGTTCCGAGGTAGCTTTGGTTAGTCGTATCAGTTTATCTGGATAACCGAAGCGTTCATTATTTGCCATAGCTGGTCTCGATTGACTGTATCATACGCTGCCTTGGAGTTCACGAAGACGTGATGTGTGGGAACGTCGGGAGTACAACGTTCCCGTGCATTTCTCAAAGAATTCTTTTACTAGAGAAGAAAGACGATGGAACAGAAGTTGGGAGAGGACTTTTTAGACAGCATTAGTCAACGTTATGCTACGGTAGTAGTTGCATTGTTGCCGATCGCCCTTACTACAGATGTGTCATACATCTTCTTCCATCCATTCCTCGGTAGTAGTCTCTTTTTCTCCCAAAACCTGGAAATTAAACAGTGAAGTGCCGGCACTAGGCCTCTTTGCCATGTTTATAGAGCTCTGCCGGTAGTCAGTCTCGATTGGCTCGATTGTTCTTTAGCGACCCAATTTCCCGATTGAGCTCCTGGATATCGGGAACTAAGTCTTTGCTATCGCTTGTAGCCACTCCAAGGTCAAATTTCCTTTCAACAGCTTCTGTTGTTCCGCTATTGAGGTGCTTGTAGAAAAATTTCTTCCATCGGTCGAGCGCTTGCTTGTGATCATGTTTTCCTTCTCGTCCCTAAATATGTTTGGACTCAGTATGTAACTTCTCGTTAAAATTGTACCCGAAACTGTTGCTCCAGCTCTTTGCGATCTCTGTCCTCCTGCTGGCCTTTCTTTTTCCTAAGAGTCGTGGTCAACCCATTTCGAGCTCGTCGATGTTTGGCCACATTATCTCTTGTGGTGATGCTTAGATAGCTTTTCTAAGCTTGCCTTACCTAGTGCCGCGGTCTTTGAGGCTTGAAGCCGTAGCTTGCCTTATCCATCGTCGAGAATCGTCAAGTAAGCACGCGTAATTCTCAGCAGCCTGCGGGTTGAACAATGTTTGGCGGAGTAGGACAGTTTTGTCGTGTGTGGAATACCGTCGATAGTTGTGAGCACATATGTACTAGGTGGTGGTGTTAGTCGATAACCGCAGCACGAAGGGACCGTTCGTGTTCGTGATGTTCGAGGACAGCAGGCCGGAACGTGGGTAATTTGATATTTTGGTTGGTAGTCGGGTGATCTCTACATGGTTTTGTGGATATTTTAGCGGGAAAAAGAGATGCTTCTTACCACCAGGCCTCGAGAAGCTGCGATGTTGATGCATCGTTGGCCTTTGTCGTTCATGTCAATGTGTAGGCTGTGAGGCCCTATCACCGGTCTATACATCACTTCCCTACCAACCTTGACGTTCATATCCCCAATGACGATTTTGATGTCCCGCAGCAAGTAGCTTCTGCATTCTGCGCATAGAACGATTACTTGTCGTAGTCAGGTCTACCTTTAACGTGCGAGCAGTGCACGTTGACGATGATGTAGCTTAGGAAACGACCTTTAATTCTCAACAAACAGATCCTCTCACACAAAAACCCGTTCCCAGCTCGTTGGTTCCTTCACCGCTCTGGTAGAACTGAACCTTGTCACCACGGACTCTCCTCACCTTCTCACCCTTTCGATAGATCTCATGTCACGAAGCCGAACTTGCAGGGTTCTAACTGTTTGTCAGGTTCGTGCCAAATGTTCCGAGTTATATTTTCTTGATTGTTCTTAGTGTCATTGTTAAGGTAGGTTGCCTTACTAGGATTACGCTATCGAGCTTCGAGGTGGGCTGCCATCTTGGCTATGACGTTCGAGACAACACGTTTCTTAATTCAGCCGCCCGCTCCGGGTCAGACACTGTTGTGAGCCGCCCCTAACCAAATTTTAATACATGAGAAAAAATTGTTTTCTGTAGTACTGTGGATAAAATTAGGTTATCCGCAATGTTTTGGCGAGTGTAAAAATTTCTCCTACTGCACAATCAAATGATTTTGAGGCTAATTTCTCTTTATTGCGGATTGCCATTAGCATGGCGTGTGGGATGATTCTCGTCCTGTTGTTAACTTGGCAGCACTTCCTATTATTTTCAGTGTTTTATCAACTGTCCAGGGAATAGAGATGGGGTAAAATTGTTCGCTACCTTTTGTAACAGGCTCTTGCAAAAAAAAAAAAAAAACACTTAGAGAAGGAGGGGCTACGTAAATGACAAATGAAAAAGATGAAACGAATTATTTGCTTGCTGTTTTCTATAGCTGTAGTAGTTGTACTCAAAAATGAACACTAAGAAGGAAAGCTAGAATACAATGCGCGAGTCGCAGGAAAATTGCACCTTCTTTACAATAAAATGTTTTTAGGGCGCTAAGGAGTTAATTTCTCATTATTGCAGATTTCCATTTGCGTGATGTGTTGGATGATCGGATCATTTCCAGAACTTTATTAGCTACTAAGTTGTCCATGATAGCTAAAATAATATAAAATTACGCGCGAGAGGCGGAAAACTCTAAACTACTTCACAATCGAAGGATTTGGGAGCGATTAGAAGCGCCGTTAGTGGTCACAATAGTGACCTTTGGCAATTTAGTTTAATTTTTCATTAGTGCGTTCTGTGACTACAAGCGCCCTGCCAAAAGTATTTTTCATGACTTTAAAGCTCTAATAAACCCGCTGTTTAATTATAATTATTGATTTTTCGATTTCTGATTGTTTTTGACAATTTTTACCGACTGAACAAACACTTTTATGGCTTGGTGACAACTTTTGGCGGTTTTCTAGCATTGGTTTTCCATTTTTCTGTAATTAGTAAACGTCTTAATTTTTTTACACAGTTGTTATCGCCGTCAAAGGTTTTGCCAAGTTACAGAAAAATATATGAACTTCTTCAATTATGATTTGGGCAATTCAAAAATTCTTTGCTTTCTCATAATAGTGACCAGTTTGTTTAGTTAGGCATCATTTTTAATTGCCTTTTACCGTTACTGCAGCGAGAGGAAGATTGACTGCTATTGAAAACTAGCTCTACGGCAGAGCAGCGGCTGATTTTAGTACAGCCAGACTGAACAGGCAACTCATTCGATAGCAGCGTTCCACAGTAGACGGACCAACCGGCGAACAGCACAGCATTGCTGATCTTGTCCGGACTTGGGGATATTATCATACGGATCTGTCGCGTTGCCTTTGCTTTCAGCCATTTGACCACTACTAATAACTGTGCGTGTGCCGGTAGCCTGTATGTGTGATCGTTATTGTCTGGTTTGCTTGCTCGCAGTGTCATAAACGGCAATCCAGAATTATGCTAAATCACACTAACTTGTCTCTATTGCAAGAAATTTACATTTTGAAATGCTCTGAATCCTAATTGAAAACAGGTAATACCTTTTTTTTGAATTCGCCAAAACCTTGACGGTGATAACAATGAAATCATCGTATTTTTTTTGAAACACGTGAAGTTATTTACTACGCTGAAACTAACCTGGCATAAGTTTTATCCGTTTAATGTCAAATAATTTCCAATCTGAGAATTTCCGCTTGAATCGTTCTGGCCTATAATTTCAAATCGTTTCGTTTATTTCGCTGTTTACTGAGAATGGAGAATTATTCCAAATTCGCTAAATTAATCAATTCTCTTAGCAGTAAAGGTTTTCGTAATTAAGATATATATGAAGTGAAGGCGTTAATATAGAAGGGTTTCATCCATGCTTTAGAAAAAATAATGTTTATATCGCTTTACCGTCTCAGCATTTATAGATGCACTGTTGAATAAAAATTCAGGAAATACTAGCGTTACAACCCCGTCTATTATTTGTTTTGATGGAATATATAAATACTATAATTTAATATAGTTCCAATGGATAAAGAAAGGTACGGAGATAGTTTGAGTCTCAGGTTTAATGGGCCCTTTTTTTTGTCTACATCGATGACGTGAAAGCTCAAAAACAATGTTCAAAAATCAATGTTCGGTACATTTTTTCAAAAAAAAAAAAATCACAAGTTGAGACAATTTACGGCTGAAAAAGCCTTCCTGTGCCAATAAACAATGCGAAAAACAATTCAAAATGGCATTTTCTTGTTTTTGGAGATCTACGTCACAACCTAAAAGCACGGGGTTTTTGTCCATTTTTTGCATCTTATACAGAAAAGTGTCTTCTTCTCCCTCACCTTTGTATACCTCATTGATATAGTCCAACGTCATAAGGTCGTGTCTTGGATACTACCCACCTACTTTTTGTATTACAAATTGAATTGCCATCCTATTTAAACTTTATTATGAAATTCCGATCCGATGAAAATCCAAGGCAACGAGGAGGATGCAGTTGAACATCCAGCGGCTATCAACTGTAGGAGCTGCAGAGTACTCGCAGAAGGTTGATGAACGGATTGAGAAAAGAGTTGAAGGGAACCTGAATGGACAGTGGAGGCACATCCACAGTTCGATCAGCACTACAGCGCGAGAAGAGTTGGGAACAACCAGTGTGTCGAACAGTTCAGATTTTTGCATGACACCGTATCGGAAAGTACTGTTGCCTCTCTTGCAGACTGCGACAGCAGCGTTCAACTGTACGCTTCTCTATTTGAGAGAATCGTAAGACTAGAAGCCAACACGGATGGTTAACGATTCTCTTTTGTGCCGATCTCCGGCCGCTTCGATATCTCGATTGTCGCATTGTGCTAATGACAATAATTAGCAATCATGCGACAGTTTAGTACAATAATAAGATGGGAAATAAATAATTTTTATATATGTACTGTCGAAAAATACCATCAATCGTGTACACCAGAAGATTTGAATCCCAACTTCTAAACTTTTCCAATCGGAAATAGTTCGCTGTAGCGAAAGTCTCATCCAAATTTAGCATATTTAGCAAAAGCAGGACAATAAAAGCATGAATCTTACAAATTCAATTAACGTCCTCGGAGCCAAATAAAAATCGATGCTTAGTAAATTGATTCCACTTCAATTCGTAATAAATGCAATAAATAGCACAGGCAGCTACAGTCAATAACACACGAGCCAGAGATTGTCTATACAATGACAACAATATAAAGAGAAGTGAGCGAGAGAATTTTTGTTCATATTGAATTCGTGTCAAAAAGCAAGAGATAAAGCAGATCGTATGAAACTTTGGTAGCGGCTATTGTCGCGTAGTGTTTCATTCCACAGCGGTAATTACAAAAATCTTGCTACTGTCGTGTGAATACTGTAGCGTACGAGTACATTTACTACCCTGGGTACAACTGCGGCAGCTGCGTCCAATGAGTGGTTTGACGCTGAGTGCCAGCGAGTGACGGAAGAGAAGAACCGCGCCAGGGGTCACATGTTGGCCACGGCTGTGACTCGTCAGAGCATGGGTAAATATCGAGATGCTAGAGCCGCTGAAAAGGGACTCCATCGCCGGAAGAAACGACAGCGTTGGGAGCGTATTCTTCCGGAGGCGGAAGGTTGCTTCTCCAGACACGATGCGAGGAGCTTCTTCAAGAAGATCAACGGAATCAGGAATCGAAACGTGTCAGCCCCTGTCATGTGCAACGATAGGGAGGGGAACCTGATAACCGATAAAACAGAGGTGGCCAGGCGTTGGAAGGAACACTTCAGTGTGCTGTTGAACGGTGAGGGAAACAGTGGAATCGAAAGGAGCTGGATGGCTATTGAGAATGATGGTCAAGCTGTGGATCCACCATCCATGGACGAGGAGAAGAGAGCAGTGAAAGAGCTGAGAAACTGCAAGGCAGCCGGGAAGGACGGCATTCCAGCCGAACACTTCTAAGTCGGGAGCAAACAGCTGTATCGTGCCATCCATCGGATCATGCTGAGAGTGTGGTCTGATGAAGAGTTGCCCTCGGACTGGTTGGAGGGTGCCCGATCTACAAAAAAAGTCATCGCCTGGACTATAGCAATTATCGGGGCATAACTCTTCTCAACACCGTGTACAAAATTCTCTCCCGCATCCTGTCCCACAGACTGAAGCCGTTGCAGGAGACCTTTGTTGGCGAGTACCAATGCGGTTTTCGAGGGGGACGCTCCACGACGGACCAAATGTTAACCTTGCGACAAATCCTCAATAAATTTCGAGAATTCAACTTGCAGACGCACCATCTGTTCATAGACTTCAGGGCAGCCCCAGCAAACCAGAAGTCCTATAAGGATGTTAATTTTTAGTCGCTCAAATGTGCATGTCTAGTTTGAAATTACATAAAATGCAAAATGAAATTTGTTTATATCGTATAATACTTAAATCCTATAAAACGCAATATCAGGTTAGATATGACGCCATTTAACGTGCCATACAAAATTGTAAAATGCGTCAATACTCTAAGTCGTATAAAATGCAGTTTGAAGTTTCAAATGGGGCCATTTAAGAGAGCATGCGAAGTAATAAAAAATCGTAACCAATTTTTTCTTACAATGTACGTATATGGCCTCCAGATTTGTACACATAGGCGCATTTCATGCATCTTAAATGGTTATTTTTTTTACCAAATAAGGGTCCACTTAACAGATTTGAGTGCGAGTTATATGAACCAATTTGTTTGCTGGGGCGTACGATTCAGTTAAGAGAAATGAGTTATGGCAGATTATGATCAAACATGGCTTCCCAACAAAGCTGATTAGGCTGATACGTGCCACCCTTGAAGGTTCTACATCAAGCGTCAGGATAGCCGGTGAGATATCGGACTCGTTCGTGACGTTAGATGGTTTGAAGCAGGGTGACGGGCTGTCGAACTTATTGTTCAACATCGCATTGGAAGGTGCTATACGGAGGGTTGGTGTGCAGAGAAGCGGCACCATCATTACGAAGTCGCACATGCTTCTTGGTTTTGCGGACGATATCGACATCATTGGTATCAACCGTAGAGCTGTGGAAGGGGTCTTCGGAACTCTCAGGAGGGAAGCTGCGAGATTAGGGCTTGTCATAAACTCTGCCAAACCGAAATACATGGTGGCTGGCAGAGTGCTTGGTAGTCCGTCGGAGGTTGGTGCCTCGGTGGTGCTAGATGGGGAACCATTTGAAGTCGACGAATTTATTTACCTGGGAACATTAGTGACATGTGACAACGAGGTTAGCCGTGAGATAAAGAGGCGGATGGCAGCCGCAAACAGGGCCTTTTACGGATTACGTAACCAGCTAAGGTCCCGCAGTCTGCAAATCCGTACTAAACTTGCTCTCTATAGAGCACTGATTCTTCCGGTGGCTCTCTACGGCCATGAATCGTTGACGCTGAAAGAGGCTGATCGGCGAGCTCTTGGTGTTTTTGAGCGTAGGATTTTGCGTTCAATCCTTCAGTGGGCTGGGCATGTAGCGAGAATGCCGGATGAGCGTCCAGCGAAGGCTATATTTAGCAGGAATCCCGATAGAGGTCGTCGACTTCGGGGTGGACTCCGCACTCGTTGGATGTGTGCTGTCGACGAGGATGCACACGAAATAGGTGTTAGGGGCGATTGGAGGATAGCAGCCCAAGACCGAGGGACATGGCGACGTATCCTGGATTCGGCACTGGATCGATAATCGGTCTGTCGCCTTAAAAGTAAAACAAGTAAAGTAAGTATGAAATTCCGACGATATAGAACCATTTTTGGGACCTTTGAATATCAATTAGAAAGTTTTAATGATATTTTTGTCTCTTCCGGAAGAATAATTAAAGTGTTTTATGGCATATTTCAAATTACTCCATGATGAATTAATTTTAGCAACTATATACAAACATTTTGATAATATTTTACTGAGTGATTTCGTGGGTTCGTATCAGCTTTCCAAAAACTTGCCTCTAGATAACTTTTAACAATGATTCACAAAAACTTTTTATTTTATTTTGTAAATAAACCTTAAAGGTTATTTTTAAGGGTGCTAGTGGCCTCAAGATTACAGAGTCCGCTTTGACAGATGAATGGTCATGAGTTCGAATCATAGTAAAATCACAGATCGTATGTCTGTTACGCATATGTTTATTATCAAGTTCCCTACATCCCCCTTCTTGAACCCTTTACTTACTCTTCAGTCCTCTACAGGCAGTTATTACTGCAGATAGTTGGCAGCGTAACTAACGCAGCTCGGTGAAGAAGAGCAGTCGAGTGTATACACCAGCGTAAAGAGTGAAGTGTAAAAATATAAAAATCCGCTATTTACCATGGTGACAAAGTAACCTTTCTTTCCGTTACAAACGTTAGAGATGCATAGGTAAACTCGGTCGCTGGCAACTACGACTATAACATTTCCTTCTTTCGGTACCGATATCAATCTATACAAAGCGGAAGCGTCTGAGCTGTTCTACATTGAAGGTAGTTCTTTGTGCAACTTCATCAGCTCAGATCCATCACGGAGGAGCAACTGCGAAATGTGCAATCGTTTAAGGTCAAACTCAAAAAGACTGTGACGATATTTTTCTGATTTTTGATTTTATGTTCTTGAGCCCTATTCTGGGATTTTTGAGGGTTCAACAAATCTTTACTAAATTATTATGATTTTTTAATGAACGATTTAAGAACTAAACGATTTGACATTTTTTTACTACTTTGTTATAATTTTTCGAGAACTGAGGATATGAAATAGATGCCTCATCCAAACGGAACTCGAACCCGCAATCTTCGATCCGGTATAATGTTTTATCCAGGTAAACTACTGGAAAGGTACGTTCTCCAGAGGCCAATATCGTATCACCCTCTACTATTGTGTCCCGTTCCTAACACACCTTGATCAACCAAATACACTGCCTTGTGAGCGTTATGTTTTTGACTGAGAGATATAGAGAGAGTGTCTCCTCATACGCAAAGAATATCAGCGACATGCTGTTATGTCTATGGCTTGCGTATGATCGAGATTTTCAGTAGGTGTTCTCCTGACAATTTTACTAATAAACTCAGCAACATTTTGACAATTTTCAAAAAAACATTTTTTCAATGACATCGACTCTTTGATGATTGTTAACTTATTTTATAGTGACTTTTAACAGGCAATTTGATTATTTTAAGTTAATAACTCTCCAATAGTTTTCTGATGATTTTTTGACATTTTGATCAGGGCTTTCCTTTTTTACATTTTAATACCTGTTTCACTTGCAGATGATTCTTTGACCAGACGATTTTTAATAATTTCTAAGGCCTTTCTGACATTTCGACAACTTTTTAAAGTTTTTCATAACATAAAAATCTAGAATTAACTGCGACTTTCTCAATGTTTCGATTTCGAGTGATTTTGGCATCAACTTTTTTTGACTGCTTTACAACTCTTATGGTCTATTTCCAAGCTTTTAGGCGAATTTTCTACCACTTTTCAACAGCTTTCCCTAATTTTTCAATTAGTTTGAGATTTTTGACAAAAAACATTCCGATTTTCAAGATATTTAACTCTATTTTTGAAACGTTTTGATGATTTTTTGCGGATTGTTGCACAATTTCATATAAAATTTCGACCATATTTCAACATTTTTTGGGGCAATTTGAATAGTTTTTAATGTTATATCAGCGAATTTTCCAAGTCTCTTTTAACTTTTGTCATAAATGATGACGAAATAATTGTGGCGTTTTTATAACTTTTTAGTGATATTCAGAAATCATTTTAACAGCTATTTCACAACATTTAATTAATACTGTATCCACTGATTAAGAACGTTTTGCGTTTTCTGTACATTTTATAAGTATTTACCATTGACGTAGAAGAAAGTGAATGATGAGGAGAGAAGCAGATTGATAGAGAGTAACCTAAATCAATGACTAGGGTAACGAGGTTATTTTGGCCAGCTTAGGGAAGTGTTCCCACTGTTTATTAAAAAAAAACACAATTTTTCAACATAAATACCTACTCTATTATACCATTGTTGTAAGCTTAGTGTCTATTTTAATATACACCGTTCAACAATGCAATATATTGAAAAATATCCTAGAAATATCAAAATTTCTACGAAGTACTAAAAATATATTTTGGTCCACCAATTTTTTACTTTGGCCCACCTTTATATCTACAGAAGTGTATGGAAATAGTTCGGACTAATTATATTTAAGATCATCATTTCTAGAGCAAAAATAGTGGGTTTGAGGAGAACATCCTTTTGCTGTGAATTTTTGTAAAATTTAGGCATCTAAAAAAGAAATGATTTGGCTTATAGCGGTTTGACAGGCATTCTCATCCAATTTCATATCGTTAAATGTGATAAATTAAGATGTCATTAGCTGTAAATTTTCACAAGCTGCTTCTTTGTTCACGTGCAACGGCCGAGCGGTAATCAAAGAGATGTCAAAACTTGGCATGGCCAAAATATGTTTGCTTCAGGAAGAGGCAAACATATTTCGGCCATGCGTTTAACCACTTTTTTAACTTTTTCCAACATATTAGAGTATACCAACTGTTTCTATGACATTTTATGGATGTTACTACAACAACGAATTGTTTCAAAAGCATACATATTTGTTTCAATAGCTTCCGGACGTTGACTTGTATATTACCACTGCCTCTTGACTTTGGGTTGACTCAGCCATGACCTTGAATATGGGTGAACTAATTCCAAAATAACACTACCTAGAGCCAATTTTTCGCCGAAAATTATAGTGTAGTATGATTCTTAGGTGTGTTATTCAATGTTGCATGCATAGTTTTCTAATATTCATTGAATTTATCAGATAAAATGCGTAAAATGTTACCGGGTGGGCCAAAATATGCATGTGGGCCAAAACACCACCGTTACCCTATGCAGCAAAACGAGATTATAAAAACACTCACTCTGAATAAGGGCTGCGTTACGGAGTAAGATATGACTGCGGGAGAATTTTGATCAGAGCAGGCTTATTATTCTCCTCAATATGTGGAAAGAGCAAAGTAAATACTCATTGCTCACTTCTTACCCAGCATTGGCGCAGCGTGTAGCAGTTTCTTGCACCACACTTTTTCCTGTGTGCTGTGTTGATTTTTTTTTCAGTTTTGAGATTCAAAGCAAAAAACGCAATCTACTTTTCAACCTAGATACTGCCCTCATTTGAAATAAGCTTTCAAGACACACACTAAAAACACTGCAGCGAGTTCTGTTGTGTAGTTATTGAGCGAAACGTCCTCACGTGTGAAAAAAGCTCAGTTTTTTATTTCTCTAAAAACCCGAAAAAAAATTACTATGTATTCTGCGGTGAGAACAGTGAATGGACAATGTTTTTTATTGTGACCATAGAAAATATTGTATTTTTATTGTAACTTCAAAATGTATGGGAAAAATGCCGGAAAAATGCTGTTAAGATACATAACAACCCCTCATTCATAGTAAAAATGGCATAAACCATGTTTTCTATTGTTCTGGACAATGATATTCAATGTAAAATTGATGTATTTACAATGAAAACCTTGTTAAATTATGGTATAACTATGTACAATTACTGTAACTTTTAAGGTTGTTTTGATGTTTTTTTTTCGGGAAGATATTTTAGATTCCACCGCGGTGTTTTGCCTTTCTCCTAGAAAGGTATAGCAATCACTGAAAAAACCAAAGGTATAAAAGTGCTCCAAAGGGTCGAATCTCGTATATCAATCGACTTAGTTCGACGAGCTGAGCATTTTCTGTATGTGTGTGTGTGTATGTGTGTGTGTGTATGTGTGTGTGTGTATGTGTGTGTGTATGTATGTAACGGTCTCCCAATCTCACTTGATTTTCTCAGAGATGGCTGGACCGATTTTCATGAAACTAATTGCAAATGAAAGGTCTAGTTGCCCCATAAGACCCTATTATATCTTATTGTAATCGGATTTTTAGTTTCGAGGTTATGCATCAAAATGTGAAAATCACAAAACTTCATTATCTCAGAAACTACAAAACCGATTTGAACAAAATTGGTATCAAGAGAACGGGCTTGTTTTTGAACCATTTGTGAAATAATTTTATAATGATTGGACATGTAGTTCAAAAGTTATGCAATGAAACGTGTTTCAAACACTGTTTAAACTCACTCACTTTTCTCAGAGATGGCTGAACCGATTTTCACAAAATTAGTGTCATATGGAAGGTCTTGTTGCCCCATAAGACTCTATTGAATTTTATTGCTATTGGACTTTAACTTTGTCCGTTATGAATAATAATGTGAAATCAGGCTATTACAAGAAACATGTTTCTAAGACTGTTTGAACTCACCCACTTTTCTCAGAGATGGCTGGACCGATTTTCACAAAATAGGTTGCAGTAGAAAGGTCTAGGTGCTTGATAAAACCCTAATGAATTTTATTATAATCGGACTGTTACTTTGTCTGTTATGTATCAAAATGTAAAAGTTATGAAACTCCATTATCTCAGAAACTACACAACCGATTTGAACGAAATAGGTATCAAATGAACGGGCTGTCTTTCAAACCCCTAAATAACGACTTTTATGATGATTGAACATGTAGTTTGGAGGTTATGAAAAGAAACGTGTTCAGAAAACTTTATCAAATTCACTCGTTTTGCCAAAGATGGCATCACTGATTTCAATAATCTTATTTTTAAATTGAAGGTTTAGTTGCTTTATGACAAGTTGACAAAATCGAGAAAATACTGCTCTAAAGCTCATAATCGTTGCCTAGAATGTAAAAAATTCACAGGAAAAGCTATAATTTTCATTTTTTCTTAATTTGACCTTCGGGGCAACATTTGTGTTGACCAGTGTAATCGGACTTTTATTTCATCCATTATGTGTTAAATTGTAAAAATATTGAAAATCTCTTCTTTCAAAGGTTACACGACTTATTTAAAGAAAACAGGTGTCGCAAATTCGGATTTAAAAATGAAGTATGAAGTTGATTCCTGGTCTCTGAGCATCATCCCGGGTACTGAAAAACTCACATTGGGTAATGTTTGTCCCTTTGAGACTGGTAGAAACCGGAAGCTACTGTCTAGAAATTTAAAATGGCGTCTGAAGATGATTTCTGGCCTCAGGGTATCATACCGTTTCCCCAAATCGTATTGGATGATATTTGTCACTTTGGGCTGTTGATCGGAAACTGTCGCCATCTTCGCCATAGAAATACCCAGATTAGGCAGTTCGGCAATTTTATGATGGATTTTATGATTTTACGATTATCAGGCAACCAGAAGTGGTCATCTGGATTGAAAATTAGGTTTTAGGACGGATTCTGGCCACTGGGTATAATCCAGGTTTCAAGAACCCATATTGATTGGTATGTGGCCATTCATTAGATGCCTCTCAGAAACAATCAGTAATATCAACTGCGTTAAAGAGTTCCAATTTCACTGATAAGATCATTTAAATAAATGTATAAGAAACAACATTTAATTATACATTATTTCAAATCTACTGACTAACGTTGACTTAAAGAATCTGAATATTTAGAGGCAGTATATGAGTACAGATCGATTATACCACAATCATGTACATGTGTTAATTTATATTCATATCGTCGGTTTCGTGCAACACTGGCACAACTCAAAAAACATAGTTTCGAGAAAAACGCGTTTGAAAATTTGCGTCAAAAATTTATTTTTCGATTTTCAAGTAAACTTTGAAGTTTAAGATTACCAATCCTTATTTAACACCTTTGGGTCTATTATGCACATATTACGTGCTCACGTTGTCCAAGTTAAAACCTTATTTTTACTAACTTTATGGAGAAATTTCGATTTGTGCAGCAAAGGCACTTCTACTTATAACTCTGGAATTTTTGTGATTTTCGAAATGGGATTTTGTGTGATGAAACTTAACAGCATTTGGCATCGTTTGCCATCAAAAACTCAAAAATGCAAAATTTTGAGTTGTGCCAGTGTTGCACGAAGCCGATGATATGTTAAATTTTAAATGTTCGGTATAGTTGTGCTGTTGGCTACCAAAAATTTGTTGTTTAGAATGAATAACAAATCCAGCAGAAATAATCAAGGTGTATTTTTTAAGTGTTGGAGTAAATCTATTTTAACAAATTATAGGTTCGAAGGAGAAAGGCTGGGTCTCACCGCTAGGTGGATTAATTTAGGTTTTTTTTTGTAAGATCATCAAATACACACAATTGGCTGCTCTGTAGCAAGTACGTCGCTTTGCTCACCAGTGTGAGAGCAGTTGTTTTTGCAGTGAAAGCTTCAAGCTAGTGATTTTCTGAGGAAAAACGAAAAGTCTGGAAGAGAGACAATAAGTGAGAACAACGTAAAAGAATTAGTGTTTTTCTGCTATAATTAACAATGCTACTTACCGTGTAACGCACGTGCTGTTTGATTAAACCCTTGCATAGTTCAGCCAATAACAATGATCGGCAAATGCAAAAACAAATGCTGCCCTAAAACTTAAAACAGATACCCTAGAAAGATTATAGTTTTTAAACCATTCCTGTGAAATTCATTGCCCCTAGCCAAGGTCAAAACGCGTCGCCTCATGTCAAAGTGTCGCATAGTAATTGTTCGCCGGGTTCGTCGCTGTAATCTTTCATTTTTTCCAGTTTGAGCTTTAGGGTCATATCTGTGTTGACCAGTGTAAATAATTCGAGAACAACATTCGAATAGTTGTGCATCGCAGGACATAATCAGTAGAGTACCAAAGCTGCATAGTCTGAAAAAGTATATTGTCCCGACATTCCTCCGCCGAAATAAAATGCTGATAATAGACACCTCGTTTCCCATGTCGTTTAAAAATAGTTTATTTGACACGGCACGATACAAATTATGTTTAACTGAGCCAAGTACATGTTTTTTTTTTAATTCTAAGTTAGCAGGGAAAAGAGGGAGGCCCATTTTTTATATCTCGCGGCCGACTACGAGCTAGTGGGGATTTAAGGTGAGAGGAGGGGAGTTACAATTTTGATTTTAACTATATTGAGTTACAGGATTCATTTATTTGTACATGGCTAAGCAGTGATGTTCCATTTGAGCAGTTTTGTCGTGCGGAACAATGTTTAGCTCAAGGAACTTGTTGAACAAATTCAACAAGCGTCTTTTTGCAGAGTCGGGTAGATTCTTCAACAGGTTGAATTTTATTCTATCTAACCCGGGAGCCTTATTGTTGCACGACAGGAGAGCCATTGAAAATTCCAACATCGAAAATGGAGGCTCTTCCGTAGTTACTATAAACGCGTCGCGAAAGGTTTTCTGTTCCGGTACAGAGTCCGGACAGACCTTTTTGACGAAATCGAGTATCCAGCGATCTGAATACTCCTCACTCTCATTCGAAACGTCACGGTTCCGCATGCGCCTGGCGGTATCCCAAAGAGTGCTCATCGCTGTTTCCCTCGACAACGCGTTTACGAACCGCCGCCAGTACCCGCGTTTTTTCGCCTTTACTAAGCTCTTCATCTGCCTGCCCAGTGCCTCGTACTTTCGAAGCAGGTTGATAGTGCCGTACTCCCGGTAGTCCTTATACGCCGCGGACCTTCGCGCGTACAGCTGAGAGCACTCTTTGTCCCCCCATTTGTTGGGAGGGCGCTGTCTAATCGTTACCCCGGGTATCGGTTTCGT